>NC_044549.1:94446891-94668210 GCF_007565055.1 Rhinopithecus roxellana | reverse complement strand
CCTGGCTGGAGGCCAAGAAAAACAAAAGCAGCACACGAAATAAAAACACAACCAAAGCCGCTCACAAAGTCCACTTCACTCCCCTGCTACCTCCACCAGAGCAGGTGCTGGTATCTATGGCTGCAAGACCTGAAGATATACCACATCACAAAACTCCTTGAAGACACTCCTCAGTACCAGCCTGGAGCCCAGTAGCTCCACTGGGTGGCTAGACCCAGAACAGCAGAAACAATCACTACAGTTTAACTCTCAGGAAGCCTGATTCCTAGGGGAAGGAGCAGAACACCACATTAAGGGAACACCCTGAGAGACAAAAGAATCTGAACAGCAGACCTTGAATCCCAGAGCTTCCCACTGACGTAGTCTGCCCAAATAAGAAGGAACCAAAAAAACAATTCTGGTTCTTTAATACCCCCTGAAAACAAGGTTCGTTAATACTCTCTGAAAATTATACCAGCTCACCAAGAATGGATCCAAACTAAGATGAAATCTCTGAATTGCCAAAAAATAATTCATAACGTTAATCATTAAACTAATCAAGGAGGCACCAGAGAAAGATTAAGTCCAACTTAAAGAAATTTTAAAAAATGATACAGGATATAAAAGGAAAATTATTCAGTGAGATAGATAGCATAAATATAAAACAATACACCCTCTGGAAATCAAGGACACACTTAGAGAAATGAAAAATGCACTGGAAAGTCTAGGCAATCAAATTGAACAGCAGAAAAAAAATTCAGGGGTTGAAGACAAGGCATTTGAATTAACTCAAACCATCAAAGTCAAAGGCAAAAGATTTATTTTAAAAAATGCACAAAGCCTCCAAAAAGTTTGGGACAATGTTAAATGTCCAAACCTAAGAATAATTGGTGTTCTTGAGGAAGAAGAGAAATCTAAAAATTTGGAAAACATATTTGAGGGAATAATTGAGGAAAGCATCTCCAGCCTTGCCAGAGATCCCGACCTCCGATAAAAGAAGTTCAAAGAACACCCGGAAAATTCATCACAAAAAAAAAAAAAAAAAAAAAAAAAAAAAAAAAAAAAAAAAAAAATTCACCTGGGCACATAGTCGTGAGGTTGTCGAAAGTCAAGATGAAGGAAGAACCTTAAGAGATGTGAGGCAAAAGCATGAGGTAACCCATGAAAGAAAACCTGTCAGATTAAAAGCAGATTTCTCAGCAGAAACCCTACAAGACAGTATGGAATGGTGACCTATTTTTATCCTCCTTAAACAAAACAATTATTAGCCAAAACTTTTGTATCCAGTGCAACTAAGCTTCATAAATGAAGGAAAGATTCAGTCTTTCCCAGATAAACAAATGCTGAGAGAAATTGCCACTACCAAGCCAGCACTACAAGAACCGCTAAAAAGAGCTCTAAATCTTGCAACAATCCTCCTCAAAATACACTAAAATAGAACCTCCTTAAAGCATAAATCTCACAGGACCTATATAACAATAACAACGTAAAAAAAAAAAAAAAGGTATTCAGACAGCAAATAGCACACAAAAAGAATAGTACCTTACATCTCAATACTAACATTAAATGTAAATGGCCTAAATGCTCCACTTAAAAGATACAGAATGACAGAATGGATACTAATTCACCAACCAAGTTTCTGCTGTCTTGAGGAGACTCAACTAACACATAAGGACTCATATAAACTTAACGTAAGTGGGTGAAAAAAGATACTTCATGAAGATGGACACCAAAAGTGATCAGGAATAACTATTTTTTTCTATCAGATAAAACAAACTTTAAAGCAACAGCAGTTAAAAATGACAAAAGGGGACATTATATAATGATAAAAGGACTAGGCCAACAGGAAAATGTCACAAATCTCCACCTAACACTGGAGCTTCCAAATTTACAGAACGATTACTACTAGACTAATGAAATGAGCTAAACAGCAAAACAGTAAAAGTGGGGGACTTTAATACTCCACTGAGAGCACTGGTCAGGTTATCAAGACAGAAAGCCAACAAAGAAACAAACGACCTACATTGTACTCTACAACAAATGGACTTAACAGATATTTACAGAACATTCTACCCAACAACTGCAGAATACACATTCTACTCACCAGTACATGGAACACTCTCCAAGACAGACCATATGATAGGCCACAAAACAAGTCCCAGCAAATTAAAAAAAAATCAAAATTATATCAAGTATTCCCTCAGACTACAGTGGAACAAAATTGGAAATAAACTCTGAAAGGACCCTCAAAACCTTGCAAATACATGGAAATTAAATAACCTGCTCCTGGATGATGGTTGGGTCAACAATGAAATCAAGATGGAAGTTTAAAAATTTTTTTGAACTGAATGACAATAGTGGCACAACGTATCAACACTGGGATACAGCAAAAGCAGTGCTAAGAGGAAAGTTCACAGGATTAAATACCTATATCAAAAAGTCTGAAAGAGCAAAAATAGACAATCTAAGGTCACATCTACAAAACTGGAGAAACAAGAACAAATAAAACCAATGGATACTCAGGGGAAAAGGTAGGGGGTGACGAGATAAAAGGCTACAATTGGGTACAGTGTATGCTGTTGGGTGATGGGTGCTGCAAAATTTCAGATATCACAACTAAAGAACTTATTCATGTAACCAAACACTGCCTTTCCCCCCAAAATCCATTGAAATAAAAAATTTAAAAATTTAAAAAATCTTACTCTGAATGTTCTTTATTTATGTTATGATAACACAGTTTTCAAAACCTAAGATATCCTTATCTGATGAAGATATGACAGAAAGTTAACATTGTTCTTTCTGTGTTATGAACAAATGGGTGTTTATTATAAATTTTCTTTCTATAAGTGTGAAATATATTCTTAGTTGTATTTATGTTTCAGCAATAATGTTACTTTCTTCCCTGGCAATGTTGAATAAACAAGGCATGAAATAATTGAACAGTACAAAATAAAGCATCACAGGAGTTTGCAAATATTAGAAATTAGGGCTTTACTCCTACCTTCAGAGAGCTGGTGATAAGCAGCCTACAATTGCATAGTGGTATTTTTTCAATTTCCTAAACAATACGCATCCAGTTTCCACCAGGAACACATCCTCTTAATAATTTGCTCTGCAGAATTGGAATGGTAGTAGATTTGATGTTACATTGCCTGCTTTATTGCCGATTAGTAATCTCACCATGCATTCTGTCCAGTCATCATTACCTGTCAACTTCATAATGAGAAAAAATTGCCATTTACAAAGTCCTCCCTTGGTGAAATATTTCATTGTGGTATAACTTTAAAATGTTACAATTTGTTTTTTGATGAACTCACCAAATATTTCCTGTTTTGCACTAATAACCTCAATAAAATATGCATAGATACTCTCTTAAATTCATGATTGGTAGGATTATTCATTTTAAGAGTATATGAATATTAGATGTAATTTTTTATCTTGATAATAAAACATATTTAATTTATATAAATATTTCTTTTTAGTTACCTTTTAATGGCCATCAACTGCATGCCAGGCAATGTACTAAGTAGTCTTCTTATAGTCACCTTCTTGATTCTTTCTCTAAATATCTACCAGGAAAATAAGATTTGCGTATGTTCTGAATTGAAACATATACTTCACTAGGGAAGGGGCACAGTCCATTTCTCCAGTGTGTGGAGGACAAGGCTCTTGGCCCTCTAAGATTCACTGAAAATTACTGACATGAGGCAGATTAATTAATACAAGAAAAAGCATACAAATTTTTTAAAGGCATATACATGGGAGACTTCAGAACGAAGTGAAGACCAACTTCCCAATGAGGTGCAGAGGCTTATTTACCATCTTGCGATTACAGAAAGAATAAAGGTTTGGATCCTGGTAAAATGGGTTAGAAGAGTTGGGGTGAAAAGAGGAATTCTACTAATGTACAATAAATGGTTACTAGGGAACAGAAATAAAATTGTAAATAGTTCTCTATGGAATTAAGGAAATCTTAGAGACGGTGTTTCTGGAAAAGGATTCTGTTGAAATGTAGTTATGTTTCTGGTTTTCTTTCCTGTAACGGATAATGAGATAACAAGGAGGGGAACAGGAATAATTGTTCTCCTTGGTAGGTCCTTTCTTATCTTTATGTAGATAGGGAAAAAGCCTATTTCAGGACTTGTTAATTTCTAAGAGATTTTAATTTAAAGTACTTATTATATCAAGAGCCATATTTTGGCATGAAATATTTTTATTTCCTTCTAATGATATATATGTATCATATATATGACTATATATGAGATAAATATATGAATATATATAAGATTGATATATATATATAGAGAGAGAAACAGTGCTGAGAACATAGTAGATACGTAATAAGTGTTAGTTGAATGAATGTGTTTATTTCCACCGTATAAACTTACATAACTTTTCAACATCACACAACTTATAGGACTTAAGGCTATCATTTGAATGCGTGCTTTCTGCTAATTATATAACTGTTATTGGAAATGTGTCCTGATCCAGACCCCAAGAGAGCGTTCTTGACCTCATGCAAGAAGTAATTTGGAGAGAGTCCACAAAGTAAAGTGAAAACAAGTTTATTAGCACAGTAAAGAAATAAAATAATGGCTACTTCTAGACAGAGAAGGAATGCACCCACTTTTGGTACAATGATTGTTAAAACCAAAGAATTCACATCATAGATACTTTGAAAGAAGTGGCAGGTCACTGCAAATTCCATGAGACAGGCAAAAATCTCTGGTGCTCTCTTGAGAGATTGGAGGCCTCATGGCTGGAGGCCAACGAACTCAGGGCATTACAGAAACTCATACAGAATAACCTTGTTCCCAGGAAGGAGGACACAACAGCTAATTCCACTACCTGCAACATCCCGGCTAACCAGTGGTCCTGTGTCTGTCCATGTGACAGTTTCACTGCTAGCATAATAAGCATTCAAGAAAGCCAGCACACTAAATGTATCTACAACCAAGGACTCTCACAGAGTCTACTTTACTCCCGTCCCACCTCCACCAGAGCAAGTGCTGGTATCCATAGCTGGGAAACCTGAAGACAGATCACATCACAATCCACTTTGCAGACATTCCCCAGCACCAGATCAGAGCCTGGTGGCCCCATTAGGTGGCTATACCCAGAAGAGCAATAACAATCACTGCAATGTGGCTCACAGGAAGCCCCATCCCTAGTGGAAGGGGGAGTGCACCACAACAAGAAACCACCTGTGGGACAAAAGAATTTGAACAGCATCCCTTGAGTTCCAGGCCTTTCCACTGAAATAGTCTACCCAACTGAGAAGGAATCAAAAAAGCAATTCTGGTAATATGACAAAACAAGGTTCTATAACACTCCAAAAAGACCTCAGCAATGAATCCAAAGCAAAACTAAAGCTTTGAATTGCCAGATAAATAATTCAGAAGATTTATATTAAGCTACTCAAAGAGATAGCAGAGAAAGGTGAAAAACAACTTTAAAAAAGTATTAAAAAATACAGAATATGGATGAGAAATTCTTCAGAGAAATAAATATTAGAAAGAAAAATAATCACAGCTTTGGAGATGAAAGATACACTTAAGGGACATAAAAAATGCACTAGAAACCTTCAACAACATAATTGAACAAGTAGAAGACAGAGCTTGAAGACAAGGCTTTCAAATTTACATAATTACAGAAAGATAAAAGAAAGAAAATGAACAAAGCCTCTAAGGAATTTGGAATTATGTTAAATAGCCAAACCTAAGAAAAATTGGGTTCCTGAGGAAGAAGAGAAACCTAAAATTTTGGAAAACATTTTTGAGGGAATAATTGAGGAAAAGTTCCCTGGCCTTGCTAGAGATCTAGCCATCCAAATACAAGAAGCTCAAAGAACATTTGGGAAATTCATCACAAAAAGATCATCACCCAGGCGAATAGTTATCAGGTTATCTAAGGTCAAGAAAAGGAAGAAAACATCTTAAAAGCTGTGAGACAAAAGCGTCAGGTAACCTACAAAGGAAAACATATTAGATTATCAGCAGATTTCTCAGCAGAAACTCTACAAGCCAGAAAGTATTGGGTTCTGTCTTTAGCCTCCTGAAACAAAATAATTGTCAGCCAATAATTTTGTATCTGGCAAAACTAAGCTTCAAAAATGAAGAAAAGATAAAGTATTTTTCAGACAAACAAATGCTATTACCAAGCCCACACTTAAGAAATGATAAAAGGAGTTCTAATCTTGAAACAAAATCTTAAAATACACCAAAATAGAAACTGTTTAATGTATAAATCCCACAGGGCCTATAAAACAACACAATGAAAAAAACCCCAAGGTATTCAGGCAACAACTGAGATGACCACATGACAAATAGAACTACCTCACAGAAATACAAAAAAAAAAAAAAAAAAAAAAAAAAAAAAGATCTTTCAAGGTTACTATGAATGTATTTTTGCACACAAACTAAAAAAATTTAGAGGATATGGATAATTTCCTGGAAATATACAACCCTCCTAGATTAAATCAGGAATAAATAGAAACTCTTAACAGAACAATAACAAGTAGTGTGATTGAAACAGTAATTAAAAAAGGCAAACAAAAAAAAGTTCAGGACCAGATGGATTCACAACTGAATTCTATCAGGCACTCAAAGAAGAATTGGTGCCAATCTTACTGAAACTATTTCAAAAGAAGTAAAAAAGGGGATCTTCCCTAAAGCATTCTATGAAGCCAGTATCACTCTAATACCAAAACCAGGGAAGGACATTAAAAAAAAAAAAAAGAAAAAAAGAAAAGAAACTACATATCAGTATCCCTGGTGAACATAGATGCAAAAATCCTCAACAAAATACTAGTTAATTGAATCCAACAGCATATCAAAAGATAATCCACCTGATCAAGTTGGCTTCATACCAGGGATGCAGGGATGGTTTAACATACACAAGTCAATGAATATCATACATCACATACACAGAATTAAAAACAAGAATAATATGATCATCTCAATAGATTCAGAAAAAGCATTTGACAAAATTCAGCATCTCTTTATGATTAAAATACTCAGCAAAAGTGACATAGAAGGAACATACTTCAAGATAACAAAAGCTATCTATGACAAACCCACAGCCAACATGATATTGAATGGGGAAAAGTTGAAAGAACCAAGAACTAGAGCAAGACAAGGATGGCCACTTTCACCAGCTCTATTCATCATGGTACTGGAATTCCTAGCTAGAGCAATTAGACAGGAGAAAAATATAAAAGGTAACTAAATTGATAAAGAGGAAGTCAAATTGTCACAATATGCCAATGACATGACTGTATGACTAGAAAACCCTAAAGACTCATCCAAAAAGCTCATGGAGAGGAAAAAGGAATTCCGTCAAGTTTCAGGACTGAAAATCAATGTACAGAAATCAGAAGTGCTGCTTACACCAAGGGTGAGCAAGCTGAGAATCAAACCAAAAACTCAATTCCTTTTACAACAGCTGTAAAAAATAAAATAAAATACTTAGGAATATACCTAACCAATGAAAGATGAAAGATGGATGATCCCTACAAGGAAAACCACAAAACACTGCTGAAAGAAATCATCAATGACACAATCAAATGGAAACACATCCCATGATCATGGATGGGTAGAATCAATATTGTGAAAATGATCTTACTGCCAAAAACAATCTATAAATTCAATGCAATTCCCATAAAAATACCACCATCATACTGAAATGGGAGGAGTTCCCTTATCCTCCTCTCAGGGTGTGTGATGGGTGTGGCTCGCTTCTTTGGTGCCCCACTGCTTAACCCCCTAGGGGGAGCATGCAGTCAGGTTGTGGGGTGCATTTTGGGGCTCTGGCCCTACAGCCATGTATAGGGTGAGTGTTTACAGCTCTCAAAACCCCAGTGAGTGTGTGTTACAGTGTGCTGTGTCAGTTTTCTCATCTTGTGGCTTGTGTTAATCAGCTCAATTAGACCTTCTACCTTATGTCAAGGACACAAGGCTTTCTGTATCCCGGATTCTTCCCCTAGTGTACCAGAAAACCCAGATCACACGTGGGCTTGGAGGATGGGTACAAGGTTCTATGTGGTGGAGGTAGCTCTTAGCAAGGTGGATTGGGAGTCAGAAGGGGAATGGAATGGGAAGGTGGTCTTCCTCTGGAATCAAGCTGCCCAGTGGCCAGACTTTCCTCTGACTGCCCCTGACCAAATTCAACGTCATCCCATCTCAGTGGCCTGCCGGTGTCTACTGGTGTTTGTCAGTGTGCTCTTCCACTCCTTTTGATGTCCAGCTGCTTGTGTCTCTGCCCACTAGGGTCTCAGGTTTCTATGGGCATGGAATATGGGGCATGGCAGGCCAGGGTGGTCTTGGAAAATGCAACATTTGGGTGCAAAAATAGGAGTTCTCACTTAATTCCATGGGCACAAGCCTGAGAGTGGAGCCCTCTCCAGAGACCCCACGTTTTTCTGTCCAGCACATCCCTGCCCCAATCCCATATCAATTCTACACAAAACTAGAAAACAAAACCCTAAAAGTTATATGGAACCTTAAAATAAAGTACATATCCAAGCAAGACTGTCACCAAAATAGCATGGTTCTGGCATAAAAATATGCACATAGACCAATTGAACAGAATAGAGAATCCAGAAATAAAGCCAAATATTTACAGTCAACTGATCTTCGACAAAGCAAACAAAAACTTGCAGTGGGGGAAAGGACACCCTATTCAACAAATGGTGCTGTTATAATTGGCAAGTCACATGGAGAAGAAGTAAGCTGGGTCCTCATCTCTTACTTTGTACAAAAATCAACAAAAGATGGGTCAAACCCTTCTAGATATTGATTTAGGAAAATAATTCATGACCAAGAATCCAAAAGCAAATTAAGCATACAAAAAAATAAATAGATGTGACCTAATTAAAGCTGAAGAAATAATCAGCAGACTAAGCAGACTGCCTACAAAGTGAGAGAAAATATTTGCAAACTATATATCCGACAAAGGACTAATATCCAGAAACTACAAGAAACTCAAAGAAATCAGCAAGAAAAAAACAAATAATCCCATCCAAAAGTGAGCAAAGGACATGAATAGACAGTTCTCAAAAGAATATATACAAACGCCAACAAACACATGAAAAAATGCTCAACATCACTAATCGTCAGGGAGATCCAAATTAAAACCGCAATAGGATACCACTTTTCTCCTGCAAGAATGGCCATTGTTAAAAAGTCAAAAAACAATAGATGTTGGCATTATGCGGTTAAAAATAATAATAATAATAAAGGAACACTTATGCACTGCTGGTGAGAATATAAGTTAATACAACCATTATGTAAAGCAGTATGGAGATTCCTTAAAGAACTAAAAGTAGAACTACCATTTGATCCAGCAATCCCAGTACTGAGTATCTATCCAGAGCTAAATAAGTCATTATATGAAAAAGACACTTATACACACATTTATAGCAGCATAATTTGCAATTGCAAAAATATGTAACAAGTGTCAATGTCCATCAACAAGAAAGTGGATAAAGAAAATATGGTACATATATATATATATATGCCATGGAATACTGCTCAGCCATAAAAAGGAACAAAATAATGGCATTTGCAGCAACCTGGATGTTAGAGACCATTATTCTAGGTGAAGTAACTCAGGAATGGAAAACCAAACATTTTATATTCTCACTTAAAAGTGGGAGCTAAGCTATGAGAATGCAAAGGCATAGGAATTACATAATGAACTTTGGGGACTTGGAGAGAAGATGGGCAGGGGGTGAAAAATGAAATACTACACATTGGGTACAGAGTATGCTGCTCAGGTGATAAGTGCACCAAAATCTCAGAAATCACCACTAAAGAACTTTTCCATGCAATGAAACACCACATTATCGCCCTAAAACAACTGAACGAAAATAAAAATAAAAATAAAAATAAAATAAAATAAAAAACAAAGGCAAAAAGTCATGGGGGAAATGGACTCCACTACAAGGACTCCTGACAAAAGATTATTAATCTTTGTGTAACTGTTGACTTTGGCAAGAAACTTACTATTAAACTAAGAATGCTTTTGTTGGCCGGGCGAGGTGGCTCACACCTGTAATCCCAGCACTTTGGGAGGCCAAGGTGGGCGAATCACGAGGTCAGGACATCGAGACCATCCTGGCTAATGTAGTGAAACCCCGTCTCTACTAAAAATACAAAAAAGGTAGCCGGGCGTGGTGGTGGGCACCTGTCACCACGCCCAGCTACTCCGGAGGCTGAGGTAGGAGAATGGTGTGAACCTGGGAGGTGGAGCTTGCAGTGAGCCGAGATTGCACCACTGCACTCCAGCCTGGGCAACAGTGCCAGACTCCAACTCCAAAAAAAAAAAAAAAAAAAAAAAAAAAAAAGAATGATTTTGTCCTTTAGATGTGGGATATCAGGACATTTCCTGGCTTTGTTAAGTTCTAGGTCTGTTTAGCAAACATTATTCATCTATTCCCTTAACTGTAAACATCTTGTCACCAAGAATACTCATCCTTCTGGGAATGCAACCCAGCAGGTCTCAGCCTTATTTTATCCAGCCTCTATTCAAGATGAAGTTGTGCTGGTTCCCATGACTCTGATATAACAATAATTTTACAACAATTAGTTACAAAAGACTAATGTATTCACCAACTAAGATCCCTCTGGCAAACTTTCTCTTATTTTGGAGTTGGCAAAAAGCATAAGATTTATGACTAGCCAGAAAAAGCAAAGGTATTATATTATGGTATCCAGCAAGATAACAATTCTACAGATTTGTCTTTTTTGCTTAATTACATATGGAAAGCTTCTAGAACAGGCACTGGCACATACTTGGCACTCCAGTCAATAAATAAATTTTGAATAAATAAATTTTGTTTTCTAGGTGAACACTAGTATTAACAGAATTTAAGATACTTCCTAGTAGAAGTTACAATTTAAATCTTTTCAATTACACCATTTTTTTTATTCTTTTCAGTATGCTTTCTTATATTTTATTTGATCCTAACAATAATTCTAGAGATTAATAAAGAAAGTGTGATTAATGTATTTTGATATATTGTCCAAGGTCAAGTAAATTTTCCACGATTACATAATTAACTAAAAAAAAACTGTGATTTCATCACGCACGTCCGTGTGAAGAGACCACCAAACAGATTTTGTGTGAGCAACAAGGCTGTTTATTTCACCTGGGTGCAGGCAGCCTGAGTCCAAAAAGAGAATCAGCGAAGGGAGATAGGGGTGAGGCCATTTTATAGGATTTGGGTGGGTGGTGGGAAATTACAGTCAAAGGGGGTTATTCTCTGGCTGGCAGGGGTGGGGATCACAAGGTGCTCAGTGGGGGATTTTTTGAGCCAGGATGAGCCAGGGGAAGGAATTGCACAAGGTAATGTCATCAGTTAAGGCAGGAACAGGCCATTTTTACTTATTTTGTAGTGGAATGTCATCAGTTAAGGCAGGACAGGCCATCTGAATGTGTACGTGCAAGTCACAGGGGATATGATGGCTTAGCTTGGGGTCAGAGACCTGACATTCCTGTCTTCTTATATTAATAAGAAAAATAAAATGAAATAGTGGTAAAGTGTTGGGGCAGTGAAAATTTTGGGAAATGGTATGGAGCGATAACGGGCGATGTTTCTCAGGGTTGCTTCAAGCGGGATTAGGGGCGGCATGAGAACCTAGAGTGGGAGAGATTAAGCTGAAGGAAGATTTTGTGGTGAGGGGTGATATTGTGGGGTTGTTAGAAGGGACATTTGTCTTATAGAATTATTGGTGATGGCCTGAATACAGTTTTGTATGAACTGAAAAACTAAATGGAGTAAGAGAAAGAGAAAAACAGGTATGAAAGGACTAAGAATTGGGAGGACCCAGGACATCCAATTAGGGAGTGCCCAAGGGGGTTCAGCATAATTACTTGGCTTGGTTGGTGAGTTTTCAGGCTTTATTCAAGTTTTTGGGGTGCAGTTCCAGTTGGGCTGGTGTCTGGAATGAGACTGGGGCCTAAGAAAAAGGAGTGTCTACACAGGAGCTCAAATGGGCTGTAAACTTAGCATTCCAAGGACACTTCTACCAACTTCTTTTAGATAAAACAGGTATTTTTAAGGCATCAGAATTTACTGTTAATTGAAAAATTTTCATGATTTTAAATAATCTAGGAGCCATACATAGCATTACCTTATTTCATGAAAATAGTTTATGAAAATAGTACACTATATGAAATCCTCAATTCTTATTGATAAATATGTAGTGAGAATAGAATCTTTATGGCTTCATGCATTGCCTTTTTCTATCATTAAAACTATCTGAGAATAGGTTCTGTTTATTAAGTTAGTTATTTAAATTAAGGAGATTCAAGTACTGATTATTTGTTTATCCTTTTGCTTAACAATGAGTAACCATGATCTAACTCCTCAATAATTTTGTTTTCTTATCTAATACATTAACTTTTATTACCCCAAGTATGATACACAGAATTCAAGCTTTTATAAATAAGTGTTTGTTACAAATAATATCCAAAGTCCATTGTTTGTAATGGTTTGTTAAATAACATTAAACAGGATTTTGTTGTTGTTGTTTGTTTCTCATTTAGATTAGCTTTGCTTCAGCTTAAATGAGAACAGCTTAGAATATTTAATATACCAATGCAAAGTGTGATGTCTAATATTGTAGGTATAATAAACAGTATTTCCCTAATCTATTTGAACATGAAAAAAACTTTCTCCCCTATCGGGCATCTTGAGAAATTACTGTTCATGGATCATACTCAGAGTTGTAATGACCGAAGACTTTATCATATATGTAGCTAACTCTTCTGAATTAATGGTTGTACTTCCTGGTTTTTGTAATTCACGGTTCTTCCACTATTTTAGATTATTTCAACTATAAGGGAGTAAATAGATAAGTTCAGTGTTCATGCAATTTTTATTAAATAAAATGAAAATAGGAAAAGCAAAAAGGGAATGCTAACCTACTTTTTATCTGGTTCATTATAAGGTAGTGAAAGACACCCTTAGACCAAGCATGGGATACACAGATATGGTTAAACTATCTGGTTTACATTTCTTTACATTCAGAATTAAACAGAATGTATTTCTTTCAATGATCTATAATTCACATTTTATAAATACTATCTTCTATCTGTGTGCATCTATAATTACATCGTTAGAGTATTTAACTATAATGTATTACTCTAATGATTGTGTAGCCAATAAGCCCATGTGCATGCAGTGATGATTAGCTTATTGTGAAAATACAGAAGAAAGGCAGTCAAAGTCCGTACATAATGGTCAACCAACTGAAGGGTCTTAGTTATGAAATATTAGCCAACTGAGGACATGGTTTGAAAAAAGTTACTTTAGCAAAAAGAAAAAAGGAAACAAAGCAGATAACAGATACGAGAGGCATGTCCATGAGCATGGGCATGTCTATGAGCATACTATTATGATTCATACCAGATCTCATCATAGATGAGAGGCCACATGAGTTAACCATGATACAGCAGAAGACAGGATATGAGAAAGAAGATCTGTTGACTTTAGTCTTGGAAGATTCTACTTTGAGTGGCAATTTTAAAGAATATCAGGAATATTATATTTCTTTCCCTTATAGATCCAGTCTCACTCCTCGATTCTCCATTGGATGCTTGTTTACATGTTCTCACATTTTAAATGCTGTATAAAGACCTTCCACTTTTAAAAACCATATAGACAAAGTATAGAGGATAGGTATAACTACAAACTGTAACAAAAATATTGAATATTGATTTATATAAGAATTGCTATATACTTTGATGTGCATTAGTCTGTATATATGTAAAACTCATATACTCATATAAAATTAAAGTTTAAATTATAAAAATAGATAACTGAAGATTTGCTGAGGAGAGATTGAAAAAAGTATAAATACTCTTTACCTTCTTGGACTTCTCCCACAGTTTTTCCAAAGGCTGCAAAGCTATTATTTACGTCTGGTTCCCTAGAAGCAGACCTGCAATAGGAAATTTTATGCTATTGATTTATTAAGATAGTGTTTTCAGGAGAAACAAGTAAGGGAGTGATGGAAGCAAGGTGGAGAAGGAGAAGGAGCTGCAAAGATGTACTTTCAGGTGAAGACTAAGTTTGTTCTGATCCCTTGTGAACTTGGACCACAAATGACAAGACAGTTTGTCATTCCCTGAAGTCAGAAAGCAGGGATTTTGTTCACCTTCAACCATGGGTTGCAAGGTGGAGGGAGAGAAAGGGTGCACCAGTATAACACCCAGTCACTTTTAGGAAGGTGAGTGTGATAGTTAATTTTATGTCTCAACTTTACTGGGTCATGGCACACCAAGGCATTTGGTTAAATATTAATCTGGATGTGTCTGTGAGGTTGTTTCTGGATAAAATGAACATTTTTGTAGACTGAGTAAAGTAGTTTGCTGCCTCCCCCCACCCAACAATGTGGGTGGGGCTCATCCAATTAGTTGAAGGCCTTACTAGAACAAAAATGCTGAGTAACAGAGGAAGTCCTCCTGCCTGACTACCTTTGAACTGGGATATGTGTCTTTTTTTCCTGCCTTCAGACTCAAACTAAACATCATCATTTCCTGGCTCTCAAGCCTGCTGGTCCCTGAACTAAAACGCACATTATCAACTCTACTTGTTCTTAGTCCTTTGGAGTCAGACTGGGACTACACCATTGACTATTCCGGAACTCCTGCTTACTGACTACAGATCTTGGAACTTTTCAGCTTCCACAACCATGTAAGCCAATTTCTTTCTAATAAATAAGCCTCTCTCTATATATACATACTACTGGTTCTGTTTCTCTGGAGAATTCCAACTAACGAGGTGAGAAATGGCTTCTATAACATAAATGAAAAGCTCCGGAAAATACAGGTCTTCAAGTAAACGTTGTTTCTTATGAAACGTTTCCTGTGATTTAACCCCATATTTACTGTCTAAATTTATCTGTCTAAAATAATTTTCAGGATTCTAAGTTCACTAAATGTTTATACAGGTACCCTATCATTCACTTTCAACAAAGCTATTCTATATACTAAATTGCTGCTGTGTTCTTTTTGGAAACCTAACATTTAGAAAAATCTAAAAGATGATCTATCTATTACTTAAACCTGAAACACTTAAATCTATCTATTACTTAAATTTATCTATTACTTAAAGCTGAAATGCTTACTTTTTAGCAAACATTTACTCTGTTACCTATTTCTGAGAGTGCAAAAGCTTCCTTTGAAAATGAGACATAAAATCAAGAATTGCAATTAAAGCTTTAGGACTAGAAATTTCTTAGAGATTATCTTGTTCAATATACTTTTATTTCATACAAGTAAACTGAGGGAGAATATGATGTCAGTAAGCCATAGGGGACATATGGGAGATAACTTTTTACTTTACATTTTTAAGCTTTAACACCTTGATCAGCAATTCTTTTTAGCTGGAGCTTAGTATAAAGTCATTTATATACCATACATTTTTAATGTTGAAATCTTATTGCTTATGGTTCTAATTTCAACCAAAAAATGCCTCAGATGCAATTTGCCAGTAAATATTTTATTAAAAGAATGTATCCTTCATAGAGAACAGATTATCATGAACACAATGTAGTCATTCTTTTTAAAACAGTTTGTTACTACAAACCTTTGAAAAAATAGTGATGGTGGTTGATAAAAATATCGACATAGCCATATTAACACATTTCATCAGATATCCCTGTGAGGTCAGTATTTTCATTAATCTATTTTCATTAACATATGAGTAAACTGTGGTGTCTGAATTCAGTTATTCTGGCTCACAAAAATGGTCTTATCAACTACTATATTCTTCTCTAGCGTAAACATATGATCAACACTGAAACTATTGTTTAACACATTGGAATATATACTTAAACCATTTTCATACATATTTGCTAGAAACTTATATGAACTAAATACTATTTCACCACTTTTCTTGTTTTGGTTATGAAATAAAACAATGAAAAATCATTGGGTGTAACCTAGTGAGCGAATGGAAAATCATGTGCGTTAGTCCTTCTCTTAATCAGTGTGTAAGTAATAAAACTTGCTATTTAATATGAAGGTGATGATCTTTATCCACTGTCAAAGGACATGTATGGGGGGCTAATTTTGCTGTAAATAAAGGATTACATAAGCTACACTTATTGTTCTTAGAAAAAAGTACAATGGCACAGAAATTAGGAGGCCCTGGGTTTAATTTCTGCTCTGTAAGTAGTTATCTGACTTTAGCCAAGCATTTAGCTTTATGAGAATCATTTTCCCTCTTCTTGAAAGTGAAGAGGTAGGAGTTTTGACCTAGATCAGCTTATAGATTCTTTCTAGGTCTATTCTAACATTCTATGAGTCTATGATCTAGACTTCATTAATGGTCTGCTATTAGTACTAGTCATGCCCAAACGAAATATATTAAGTTGCATTTTGTATGTGATAGGTGCTGCCAGATTTTAGATTCCTACTTTTAGTTTCTATTTTGAGATCCTCTTCTACCTTCTCTAGGCTTTTTTAGAAAGTTTTACTCTTAGAAAAGAAACAAAATACATGGATTGATTGAGATCATTCAAAATTTTTAAAATTATTTTACAAATTAGATTATAAAGATTAAACCTCATTAATAAAAATAAATTAAATGTTTAAAGGTTAGAAACAGACATCAGATTGGACAGTATAGCAGTTCCCTATCTGAACTGGAAAGAAAAATAAAAGTATTATTATACTTTATCCATGTAGGAAAGTTATGTAACATGTCAAGAGTGAAGAATGAGTTTGGAAAAGTTGCTCTTCATGGCATTCTTTTACTGTGAACCTCGAATGGTGTGCTTGAGCTGTTGGAAGCAGGCTGAAACAATTGGAAAACATTGAATTATGGGAGGTAAGGGAGGTATCTGCAACAGCTGAAGTAAAATGAACTTTTCTGCAGAGAAAAGCAGCTTAGTTACAACCCTCAAAGCTCAAACGTCAATCCATTCCCAAGCAGGACAAGTGTGGAAAGGCTATTTTAAAATCCACTTGAGCTTGCCAATCTGGAGATTTGCCCAGGAAAGAGAGCCTCAGAAAAATCACGATGCAAACAAGCAAATTTTATCAAATTTATGCAGAACTTGAGAGTCACAGAAACTAATTGGACAGAATCCCATCTAAGATTTCATCATTAATAATTACTATGACAGATAGTTATTTTAACTGTCTTTTCTCTCATGTCTGTTTCAATGACTTAATAAGTATGTGTACTTGTTTTGTGCAATATCATCATGGAAAAAATACTTTCCCAACATGTCCTTATAAAGCTAATTCTGTTCTTTTGGACCTCGCTGAATCTTATATCATTTTTCAAATATGGCTATGCTGTCAAATAGAAGTGGTAGGGACCTTTTTTCTAAAGTCAGAGCATTTCATTTTGAATGTTCAAGAAAATCACAAAAGCCAAGTGTTATTTCTTTTAAAATAAAGGTTTGTTTAACATATTGCATAATGCAAAATATTTAAGTGACATTAAATAATAGTGAATACTTTCTGTAATATCAACAGAATATTTTTGTCCACAAAGTGATGTCAATATATTGAGTGAAACATTGTATTAAACATAATATTAATGCTCATTGACTATGTATGTTAATATCTTTTGCAGACATCAGTTGAATCACTATGACTTATTCTAAATGAGATATTTTTAATGAAAATGTATCACACAGATCAGCTAAACCATTTCCAGGAATATTGTAACAGCTTCAAAAGAAGATGCTATAGTGTTAAAGGGAAGCATATGATTCTTGGTGTTAGTGCCAGAGAGCTATGGTTTTAATGTGTTGAATCACTATAAGTGATGACATGAAGGATTCGATTCTGTAATAACAACTTAATTTGAAAGAAGGAGATTTTCCGATTCAGGAACTTATTAAAATTTCTCAACAAGTGATAAAAAATGAAAATATGACAAAAAAGTTTTCAGATAACTTAAAAAAAACTTCAGGTATAATGATTATTTTTGTAAGCAATAAGATAGATTTTGAGTTGATGAAAGTACTCCAGATGGAGTGTAAGTAGTATTTCATTCCTGCAAAAAACACTTCATATTTAGTTATTGAGATGGTCATCCTAAAGACATTTATTTAAGATGCTAAATTCTGGCATGTCAAATTACAGTGCTATTTGATGACAGGTAGATCAACAAGATTAGGTTATATTTGTTAACAATTGAGAAATTAAAACGTAGTGGAATGCACAGCAACCAAATTAGGATAAAATTCCCTGAAGATTTAATTGGCCGGTACTCTTTTGAAATATATTAATATTGATGCACTCATTTTAAAAGACCAGCATTAACACTATCAACCCAATCATCATAGATCACTGTTGATAACCAGACAGCAATTATTACTGCACATTGTCAGTGAAGTTATTATTTTAGATTATATGATGATGTGGCTTGGAATAAATTCTAACTAATTATGAGAAGTTGAAAGAAGCAACATTCAAATTACAAGCTATGTTTAATAAAAGGGCTCACTAGGAAAATGCTAGAAAGTAACCTCTTTTACTTGGCATCATTTAACCATCTCTAAACTTAATACAATGCATACTTTTTTTTTTTTTTTTCCAGTGAGTGGCATAGGACATAAATTTCTTTTGAATCAATTTTATTTTCAAAACTTTGCAGTTAGGAATTGATTTGGTGTGAACAAAATAGATTTTTTCAATAGCTCTCATTCAAACTTTAGTGAAATAATTTTGTAATTGGTTGTTTAATGGCGAGCATTCAGCAGCTACTATTACCATGATTAAAAGTTCTGTGAAGAAGGGATTGGTGTCTGCCATGTGAACCAGAGCCCCAGCACCTACCTTACACAGTGTACAGTCCCTCAATAAGGAATTGCTTATTAATGAAATGAATGCATAGGCCCATAGCTAGTAACTGGGAGGAAAGGGGATTCAAGCCAAACTGCTGACTTCGTGTGCAGAGACTAATATGAATTTGTATGCAGCAAGATATAAGCATCCAATTCATGGATATGTTTCTCAATGAACTCAAACATTACTATTGAATAAACTATGTGTAAGATGAATAGCTTGACCAAGTCAGTCTGTCATTCTTGTGGTATGATTTCATGGTTTGCTGTTTATGGAAATGCCTTTAAGTTATAGTTTATATTACATATGATTCCAGAGAGTTAATGGCTAGGGCCACTGATTTAATTCTCAGAGGAAAAATTAGATTTTCCAGGAAAACCTTCCTTTCCCCCCCATAGTTTGTAATCTCAACTCTATATGAAAATGTCTGTCTTGTTCTAAATGAAATCTTGGGTTAAATGTGAGCAGCCATTAGGCTTTTCCATTTCAAAATCTGAATCATCAGTTGACCAACTGGGTCACTGTTAAGAAATTATTTTAAATATTACTAAATCCACTTTTGGTTCTAAATTTATACTGTATTAATAGCAACCAAGTGATATACATTTTATCCCTTTTAATTCTGAAAAAACTTCCATGAGATAAACGTTAGCATCTCAACATCAGAGATGTAGAAAATGAGACAGATAATTCAGATCAAGGTCTTCCCAATTTAAACAATTAATCAAGTGATTATTCTACAGTAAAATAAAGACAGTAATAAATAGGTAGATCACCCTTCATCAACACAGAATTAAACTACATAGGTCCCCTTATACTCAAAAATTTTTTCCACCAAACAAATAAAACCTTTGTGGTATGCAAACCTGCCTATACATAGTGCCAAATTTTTAATATATATATATATATTCCACAGGCCGGACTGCGGGACTTGAGTATGCACCAATTTTGTGTTTATGTAACATCCTGGAATCAATCCCCCAACTATACTGACACAGTGCACTATTGTTCATAGTAATTTCTAGATAGTAGACACGAGCAAAAATTACTGTATTAATGTGATTAGTAAGTTAAAAATAATGTATACAACACAGGCTATTGTTAGGGTCACTGAATCCAGGCTCCAGAGCCCTATGACCAGAGAGAAACACCTTGAGTTGATATAAAATTCCACAAATATAAACAAAAAAACCTAAATTGTCCCTACTGCAGAATTAGGAGAACTCTTAAGAAATATTTGAGGTTTTACTTTTATGATTCTATGAGTTATTGAGTCTTTAAATGTCACAATCTTTTCAAAATACAAAAATACAACTATGAATGTTACTGTATTAACTAACACAGTGTAGGTGGACTCCCTAGGCCTTTTGGGAGGCTTGGAAAAGCATTCTTATTCTGTGCTGAAGGGGAGGAATGGGCAGGTGAGGACTAGCTTTCTTAGAGCTTTATTTAAATCAAAGGATTATGTAGGTTGTAGAGTCACACTTATAGATCAGAACTTTTTAAAAATTATTTTTTTCCCTGCATTTGGCAAAACTGATACTAAAGAAAAATCCAAAATTTAATTTGTCACCTTCTTGGTGGCTAAGAGACAGACATTTACTCATTTTCCCCAGTGAAATGTACCACCACAATATTTCAGTGTTCAGCAGGGCAAAAAAAGAAGAAGCAGGCTTTTTGAGGAATTCATACCCAGTAAATATGGCAGAGGTTGGCACAGACACTGAGACTGAGAAACAACTGTTGCGGAAGGGCTGGGCTTAGGGTCCCATATTCATGGTTTGCAATGCCTCTTCTGGAATCTAGCCTGTGAATAGTTTAGTGATTGGCTTAGATATTACTTCTGGCAGCATACTCTCTAAATCCAGTTTTCTGGCCCTCCTAGAATTTCCGAGGGCTATCTTAGAAACTTTAATACATTCTTATTCTGTTTCATTTAGTTTTTCTCATTTTAGCAAATAAATCTAGCTAAAATAAGCCTGTCCTACACAACAGGTTTGTGTGTTAGAATAATAGTCCCCCAAATAGGTGCACATCATAATCCTGGGAATTCTGAAAGCTCGAATGTGAATTTTCTTGGTAAAAAGGGATTCTGCACATCTGATGAAGATTACAGACTTTGAAATGGATAGCTTATCCTAAATTATTCAAATAGGCCCAATCTGTTCATATACATCCTTAGAAACAAATTATTTCTGGTGAGTGCAAGAGAGAGTCAGAGAGATATGACAGAAGAGGCAGGAAATACTTTAAGCATGAGAAAGATTCCATTAGCTGTTGCTGACTTTGAAGATAGAGGAACGGTGCCATGAGCTGAAGAGTGCAAGAAATCTCCCGGAGCTAGTAATGGCTCTCAACTGACAACCAGCAGCAATAGAGACCTCAGTCCTACCTGTTGGATGGAACATTCTGCCAACAATCTGAACAAGCAAGAAAACAGAACCTCTCTTAGAGCCCACTGGAATTCTGACTCATGGAATTCTAAAACAATAAATTTGTAGTGTTTAAAGTCACTAAATTTATGATTATAGAAAACTAATTTAAGGCTAGAGCAAACTCAACAGTTCATGGATCAGTGTCTCACTGGTAATGGGACAGGGAAGATTTCTACAAAACATTTGTATAAAGCCAGAAAAGGTGAGCTTGTTTCTGGAGACATTGATAGGACATGGACTCTAATTCATAGTCATAAAGTACAAAGTTTAGAATTATCTATTCTTTCAGAGTCTAAGTTATCAAGTGACAGGTGTGCATCTGGTTACTAAATTTATTTAATGAATTTAAATATTAATGCCTACTTCATTTTTAACTAATGTAAAATCAGTATAAAGGCCTTTAAGAATTGGACTTCACTTGATGGAAAAGCAGTGACCTAAAATCTTGTATCTCAAAGGATGGTTTGTGGGAGCTTGTTTGAGTGCAGAATGTCTGATGCCACCTGAGACCTACTGTCTTAATTTGTGTTGCTTAAAGGAGTATCTGTGGCTAGGTAATTGACGAAGAAAAGAGGTTTATTTGGTAGTTCTGTTGGCTGCACAAAAAGCATGATGCTGATGACTGCTTGGCTTCTGGAGAGGGCTTTTGTACCACATCAAAATATGACTGAGAAGATAAGATGAGAAGCAAGCACATGAAAAGAGGGGAAAACCTGAGAGGTATCCTGGCTTCGTAACAATTCACTCTTGAGAGAACTAATCCTGTCTCATGAGAGCCAGAATCACTCACTCCCAGAAAAATAGCACCAAGCTACCCGTAAGGGATTCATCCCCATAGCCCAAACACCAGCTTCTAGGCCCCACCTCCCAACACCATCACCATGGGGACCAAACTTCAATATGAGCTTTGGTGGGGACAAGTAAACCACATCCAAATCACTCCAACTACAAAATTAGAATTTGCATTTTAAGAAGATCCCCCAATGATTTTTTGCTGCCTAATGTTTGGGAAGCACTGATGTAAAGCTTGAACAGCAAACATTGGAAAGATACCCAAATTAAATTTAAAAATCACTAAGTTATCACTGTACTAAACTTATTCTTAGGCATTCTCCATTTTGTTTTATCACTTATAAAAAAGGTATTATATACTATTTCATAGGGTTAAAAAGAAGATTTAATGATCAATTAAATTAGTAATTAGGTAATAAATGCAAAGCTCTCTGCAAAGTGCCTAGCCAATAACAAATGTTTATAAAATATAAATATGATCAGTATCATTTCTTAATAGCCTATTCCTCTACACTAGCCTTCCTCTTTCTGCTTGTCCAACAGTCCAATTTAAATAATATCTATACAGCAACTTGGGAACTCTGGTGCAACTAATTATTTTAAATGGCAGTTATAGTAAATCAGAAGGGAATCAAGCATTTTTTTATCCCTCCTTTTTCCCCTTTGCAGAGGAAATGGGATAAGAAATGAAGGTTCTACCTAATTGTAGTACCTAATATTCATTATGTTTTCATATACATTAATTCATTGCCTATAAATATTATTCAGCTCTGAATATTTAGCCCAGTGGAAAATGACTTTAATCTGTGCAAATGAAGTCATATATAAAATCTAAAATGAGAAAAGACATAGATTTAGATATGTATATTTTTATATCTTCAACATAAGTATAAGCATGAAATAGAAATCTGCAGGCCAAGTTAAGAAGCCAACAGGACCTGGGTTTAAATTCTGACCATTTGTCTTACTCTGTGACATTTGGCAAACCAACTTAACTACTCTCAAGTTTAGTTTCCTCATCTATAAACATCTGCCTTAAAACACTATAATTCTTAATAAATAGAAACATATTTTCCATGTGATCTGAAACATAGTAGGAATAAAACAAAGGCTTTTTTCTCTCTTTTCAGACTTTTAGGTTTATATAAATAAGATAGTGTATGTACCAGTATTGTATCTCTAAATTTTAATCTGCACATTTTCCACATGTTTTCTTCAGCCTCTCAGCATTGTTTTCCAAGGCTATTTTTTCCCCTGCTCATCTTGAGGATTGGAAAGCATCAACAAACACTCACATGTAAGTAAGTGATAGAAAAATTCAACGATCTTCTTAAACAATAGCTTCAGACAAGATAAGAGTGGAACTGTACATAGAAGAATAGAAGGTAGACCGGTAATGAGTAACTCTGCTTAGAAAAAAGGAAAGATGGAATCCTAAACATTGAATGGAAAAAAGTGAATAATATCTTTCTTTTAAAGGGCTAGAGACAAACAAAAGGAGCTGAACACTGACATCTCTCTAAACAGGGACTGTATCAACCCATCAGATAAAGAATTCTGTCTAGTGGTCCTAAACCATTAAGAACATCACATCTTGAACATAGTTTGAGGGAGTTAAACAGTGTATTGGTGACTAAAATGGAACAAAACACAACCAGAGATTATTCCACTATAAATCACAGCAGCAGTGTATAAACTGTCAAAGATAATTGCTATTTGCTTCTAACTCCAGGGAAAGTAGAGAAAGACCAAGTATCTTAAGAAGAACAGTGCCTAAGGCTACAGGGGACCCTGAACTTGAATATGAAAACCCTTAAACTTGATTACTTCACTAATTTGAGTAACTAGTAGAGCTTCACGAAGTCACAGAGAGATTGGAAAATTATTAATAATTATTACATTTATTTATCTAGTGTTTAAATATCTATTATCTGTATATAATTATAAATAACTATTTTTTACTGATGCATTTGGATACATGCATAAAATATTTTTATTATAAACAATTTACAATATGAATTTCTTTACAATGTTGTTAAATTGTTTTTTTAAGCCTTGGAATCTATGTATAAAATATTTTACATTTACATTTAATTATGTTTTATATGCATTTTTGAAGAAGGCTAGGGTTAAAATAGCCAGTTAAAAATAGCCACTAAATATTTTAATGATAATTCTTACACTTCTATCAACTACCTTAAATTTATAAGATGTATTGAGTAGTTACTATATACAAGGCACTATCCGATGTGTCAAGATGATGATGGAAGAGACATGCTTGTTCAAGAATGGTATTTAATGTTATAGGAATACGTGTAAAAATGATGCGACACAATTCTATGGACGTGGATGTTTTCGTGCTCATGGTTGTTATTTGTGCTAATTTCTCTCAGATAACTTAAGCTGATTCTTTTTTTTTTTTTTTTGAGATGGAGTCTCACTCTGTTACCCGGGCTGGAGTGCAGTGGCCGGATCTCAGTTCACTGCGAGCTCTGCCTCCCGGGTTTATGACATTCTCCTGCCTCAGCCTCCTGAGTAGCTGGGACTACAGGCGCCCGCCACCTCGCCCGTCTAGTTTTTTGTATTTTTTAGTAGAGACGGGGTTTTGCCGTGTTAGCCAGGATGGTCTCAATCTCCTGACCTCGTGATCCGCCCGTCTAGGCCTCCCAAAGCGCTGGGATCACAGGCTTGAGCCACCGCGCCCGGCCTAAGCTGATTCTTAAAAGGGTAGCTCAGTGCTTGAGAAGCTGAGCAATGATTTTGAAACTCCCTCAAGTCTAGAGAGAAAACTTAAGTAAACAACAAGCCGCGTAGCTCTCCCATACATTGATGCCTAGTTTTAAATTATTTCAAGTCTGAAACTAAATTAGGTAATCCCAGATTTCTAGTGACCTCAAGGAGATAAATGATAAATTAGAAATATTTGGCAGAGCACGAGGCTTTTGTAAAATGAATATTCTAGAACTTAAAAAAAAAAAGAACCTAAATGAAGGATTTAATAGATTTAATAGATTGGTTCAACCATAAAGTAGATACAGCTAAAGAAAGATTTAGTTTATTTGAAATAGATCACAAGAAAATTTCCAGAATGAAGTGAGAAGAGATAAAGTATGTTAAACACAGGGCAATATTTCAGAGACAGAAAGAACACAATTAGAAGAACAAAAACATGTGTAATTTGATTTTCAGTATGGGAAGAAAGAAAAAATGAGGAAGAAGCAATATTTAGAGATACCATTTCTGCAAATTTTCCAAAATTGACCACAACAGAAATATCAACCAATCACAGAGACTTTGAGAATGAAAAAAAAAAAAAGTGAAAAAAACACACACCCTTAGGTTCACACAGTGAAATTTCTGAGGGAGGAAGGGGAAAGTGAGAAAGACAGAGATAGAGAGAGAGATTGAAATAAATGGGTAGTACAATTTAGAATACGAAAACATGAGCCCAAAGAGCATTAGTGTAACTCTAGCTAAAAAAGTATACTTTAATGCAGAATGCATAGCAAGACATTAGAATATATACCTCATGAAAGAAAAGACATAATTCACTAGGGATATTTAAAATTTTGAATTTTTAATGCAGCCAATAGTAGAATCTTGAAACATGACAGCACTGAAAAGAGTAAAAAAAAAAAATTATAATTATAGTGGAAAGTTTATCGCTCCTTACTAATGGTTACAGAAACAGAAAAAAATTGTAAAACTATGAAAGATTTCAAGAACTTAACTAAAAATCTGTCCTAATTGACTTATATTTAGTTTGTGATCAGCAACTTCAGACTCCATAATGACATTTACAAAAATTGAAATTATATTCAGACTATTCTTTGATCATGATATATTTCTGCTAGACATAAACACGTAATTTTGTATCTCTACCTCTATATCTATATGCACACATATGAGTCACTTAGATGTATATAACTGAGATACTTGTATATAACCCATAAATAAAAGAAAAACTAGAATGAAAATTTGTGGAAAATTTATAGGCTTAAATTGATATCTTAGAAAAGAACATTTGAAAATCAATGATCTAAGTGTCCTTCTCAATAAGCTTTAAAAGGAGCAAATTAAGATAAAAGAAGTTATTTGCAAGGAAATAATATAAGATTACAGCTTAAGAGTGCAAAAATAAAAAGTTGATCAATAAACCTTAGAAATGTATCTTTGACAGTCTTTGTAATTGATAAATGCCTTGTAAAACTTGGAGGGAAGGAGGGAAGGAAAGAAGGAAGGAAGGAAGGAAGGAAGGAAAGAAGGAAAGAAGGAAGGGAGGGAGGGAGGGAGGGAGGGAGGGAGGGAGGGAGGAAGGAAAAAGGGAAGGAAAGCAAGAGATACTATCTAATATCAGAAATTGTTAAAATTTAGAAGACACCAAGAGAATATTATGAACAATTTTACTCCACATTAAAATGTTTAGATGATATGGACAGTCTTAGAAAAAATGCAACTTGCTAAATTTGACATAGATGAAATAAAATAATCAAATATTACTATATTTACTGAATAATTTAATATAAAATCTAAAGCTTTCCTATAGAGATAATTCCAGTTCCAGATGATATGACCAATTAATTCAACCAAATTGGTAGGAAATGTAGGGAAGAATAAATGCCAGTATTACATGAGTCTTCCCAAGACTGGGAAAAATAGGAACAAATTTTGATAACATATTCTGTCAAGAATGTTATCACTGGCAAAAAATATAGGCCAATTTAAATCATGAACACAGATGCAAAAATCTAAAATATTAACCAAAACATACAATGAAATATAAGAAGAGCAGCATATCATAATCAACTTGGGTTTATCTCATAAATATAAGTTTAGCTTAACATTTGAAAAATGACCCATGTTTTTTAGTACTACATTAAATCATTTGATTTCAACATATACAACTACCTTAACAAATTAAACACTTAGTCATGAAAAAAAATTTAGAAAACCGGAAATTGAAGAATATTTTCTCAGTGTAATATTGAGTATGTACAATAGGTATGTTGCTAACTTCATACTTTATGGTATGATGTTAAATTATTTTTATTTAAAATAAGAAAAAAATGATACATGTTATCATTGCTTCTATTCAACATCTTACTAGAGGTCCAACCCAATATAATAAAAGCACAAATGAGAAAAATGAATGAATATTGTAAAATAAGAAATAAAAGTATCATTACAGACAGCATAATGATATACCAGAAAGTAGAAACAAATCTCCAAATAAATTGTTAAAATGAAGAACTGAGTTCAGGAAGAATACTGAACACAAGCTCAGCACACAAATATAAAAAGTATATGCATATACCAGGTACAAAAATCAAAATGAAATAACTTTAAAAATACCATTTTCTGTTTCTTTTTTTTTTTAACTTTTATTTTAGATTTGCATGTATATGTGGAAGTTTGTTACATGGGTAAATTGTGTGTCACAGGGGCTTGGTGTACAGATTGTTTCATCACCCAAGTAATAAGCATTGTACTCAATAGGTAGCTTCTTGATCCTCTTCCTCCTGCCAACCTCCACTCTCAAGTAGACCCTAATGTCTGTTGTTCCCACTCAGTGTTTAGCTCCCACTTATAAGTGAGCATATGCAATATTTGGTTTTCTGTTCCTATGTTAGTTGGCTTAAGATAATGGCCTCTAGCTCCATCCATATTTTGCAAAGGACATGATCTCATTGTTTTAAATGACTGTGTAGTATTCCATGGTACCACATTTTCTTTATCCAGCGTACCACCAATGGGTATTCAGGTTGATTCCATGTCTTTGCTATTGTAAAATAGCAGTGCTATTGTGAAATAGCAGGTAGTGCTGTGATGGACATATGCATGCTTGTGTCTTTATGGTAGAATGATTTATATTCCTTTGGGTATAAACCTAATAATGGGATTGCTGGCTCAGATGGTAATCTTGTTCTAAGTTCTTGGAGAAATCTCCAAAAGCTTTCTACAGTGGCTGAACTAATTGATATTTCTACCAGGAGTATATAAGTGTTCCCTTTTCTCCACAACCTCACCAGTACTTGTTAGGCATGAAATAACATCATTTCCAATAAATAGAATTGAACAAATTTTTAAAAAACTAAACTAGTGAAAAACAAGCAATAATCCTGCTCAGACAAGTGAAAGTATTATTGAGAGGTAAGTAATTATACAAGTCAGATATCAAAGAATACATAATATATTATCCAATTTATTTAAGGATTCCTAATGGCAAATTTGAACTTTAGAATCAGATGTCAGAGTAGTGGTCACTTTTGATGAGGAAGATGGTTGGAGTGAAGATTGCACAGAAAGGACTATGTCTTGGGTCTATTTCTTTTTTTGGATGAGTATTACATGGTTGCTTTCTGTGATAATTTGTTTCATTATCGATTCATTTTATGCATTTTATGTGTATGTGTTATATTTCAAAACACAAACATTTAAAAATCCTAATCACTAATATAACAGAGATAGTTTATATATACTATATATTTATATATATTTATATACAGTTGACCATTGGACAATGTTGGGTTTGGGGTGCCAATTCTCATGCAATTGACAATTTATGCATAACTTTTGACTCCTCAAACTTAACTACTATAGCCCACTGTTGACTGGAAGCCTTACTGAAAACATAAATGATTAACATACAAATAGACTAGTATCTATGTGTACTTTATGCACTCATACCTTAATAAATAAACATATTGATTAAAAATAATCTGTATATAAGTGGACCCTTGCAGTTCAAACCTGTGTTGTCCAAGGGTCACATATATAGATCAAAAAATATATAGCAAAGGTTAAGAGAATCTTAGCAATATGGAAAGAGTACAAATCCCTTTGCTTAGTCGTATGTTAGATTGTTTGTGTGTCTAGAAACCCAGAGTGAGGATCCCATTTAAGTCCTGATATGATTGTGCCAATGAGAACAAACCCACCTGGCAGCATCTTACCTTCTTTAGGCCAATAGAAGTTATTTAGAAAATTACCTCTTTCAGTGAATTATATTAGCCAAATAGATTTGTATAGCCTTCCATGCCAAATGTAAGTGATAAAGCTGCCCGTATATTTAGGATTAGACAATAAAGTTTGGCTTGTTTGAAAAATTGAGTTTCATTTGCCAAAAAAGGAAATCAATGCCAATTTAAAAAGCCAAATGCAGTGATGGTCACTGCTGTTCAAAGAAAGTGTGTATGAGGGCTGGAGGGAATTCCTCTATTATTTATTTTTATGAATGCCTCTCAGTAGATGATGTCTATTCCTGCAGAGCTACACAAATATTATCTTGAACATAAGTTTTTCAGAAAAATGAAAAAAGTCTATTGCTTCAGTCAAAAATTATGTGCTGTATCAAGACAATAAAGCCTATGTAGCTTTATTGTTCTATTGGCAGTCGATTGTTAAATTAGCAGTCTGTTTGTAACCTAATGAGCATTCCACAAGCTCCTTCTGTTATACCTTTGCTATTGAGAGAAGTAAAATAGAGAATTGAGCAATCATTTGATTGAGTAACTGATCCCAAATTCCCACAATAAAGATAATTATAATTATTTTGCAAATTGACATAGCATTTTTATTTCTGTGTTTATAATTTAAAAAGAAACTTAGAATCAAACAATGTAAGGATGCCCACTTTCATCCCTTTATTTAATGTAACAATGGACTCCTCACCAGGGAAAGTAGGCAACAAATAAATAAATGAAATACATTGAAATTGGAAAAATAAAACTAAAATTATTTCTTTTAAAAGACATGATCTTACACACAGAAAATCCTAAAAATGTGGCAAAAACTAGTAGGGCTCAGTTTTAATTTAAATTCAGCAATGTTGCAGAATACAAAATCAACACATGAAATTTAGCTGCATATCATTTTTCACTAATAATGAACAATCTGAAAAGGAAATATAAAAAAAAAAGATTCATTTACTTAGAAATAAATGTAACCAAACAGGCTAAAGACATGTACACTAAAAACTACAAAATGGAGCTGACAGAAATTAAAGAAGACATAAATAAATGGAAATCCATCTTCATTGATTAGAATAATGTTAAAATGTCAATACTACATAACATGATCCATAGATTTAGTGAAAATCCTTATCAAAATTTCAGTGGTGTTTTTTGCAGAAATAGAAAAAGATATCCTAAAGTTTGCATGGAATCTCAAGGTACCTGAAGAGCCAAAACAATCTTGAGAAAAACACACTTGTAGGTCTTATGTGCCTTACTTTCAGAATTTATTACAAAGCTTCAGTAATCAAAACAGTATGGTACAGGCATAAATACTACCTGGCAGTAATAGACAGTCCAGAAATCAACCCCTGAATTCATAATCCAGTTATCTTTTGAAGGTGTGCCAAAATTATTCAATGGGGAAAGAACAGTGTTTTCAACAATTTTGCTTGGGAAAACTTACATCTACATGCAAAAGTTGGATATTTATATTACATCATGTGCAAAATTTAACTCAAAATGTATCAAATACCTCAACATAAGAGCTAAAATATAAAACTCTTAAGAGAAAATGTGAATAAAAAATTCATGACATTGAGTTTGGCAATTATTTTACAGATAGGACCTAAAAATACAGATAACAAAAAAGAAGAACTAGATAAATTGGCCTTGATGAAAATCAAAAACTTTCATTCATCAAAGGACACAATTAATCGAATGAAAAGTAAATTGCTATAATTTGAATATGGCTTGTTCCCACCAAAACTCATGTTGATGCTTGGTACCCAGTGAGACATTGTTGAGATATTGTGCCTTTAAGAGGTGATTAGATCATTAAGAGAGGCTAAGGTCCTTTTTGCAAGAGTAAATTCTTGCTCTCCTGAGACTGGTTTAGTTACCCAGGCTGTTATAAAATGAGGCTGTCTCTCATGTCTGGTCTCTTAACAACACCTGCTCCCCCTTTTGTTTCTCTATATTTTCATACTGTACAAAGCTCTTACCAGAAGCTTCCAGATGCAGCTCTCCAGTCTTGAACTTTCCAGCCTGGAGAACCACGTGCTCAATAAACCTCTTTCCTTTATAAATGACACTGTCTCAGGTATTCTGTTATAGTAACACAAAATGGAGTAAGACAGAATTGATACTGAGAAGAGGGACAATGTTATAGAGATACCTGAAAATATAAAATTGGTAACTGGGTAATTGATAGTAACTGGAAGAATTTGGAGAAGCAGGCTAGAAAAAGCCTGTATTGCAATGAAGACAACATTAAAGGCAACTTTGGTGAGGACTCAAAAGATGAGACTAGGTAAAGTCTTGAACTTCTTAGAGATTGGTTAAATAGTCTAGCCAGAATGCTGATAGAAATATAAACACGAAAGGCCATTTTGATGAGCTCGCATATGGAAATGATGGATATCTTATTGAAACTGGAGTAAAGATCATTCTTATTACATAGTAGCAAATAACTTGGCTGTATTGTATCTATGCCCTAGGACTTTGTGGAAGACTGAACTTAAGAGTGGTAGAAGAGCATATCTGGTAGGAGAAATTTCTAAGTAGCAAAATTCTCAGGATGATGCATGTTTACTTCTAACTGCTTACAGAGAGTTGCTAAAGAAAGCAGAAGAAGAAAAGAAATATTTGGAAAATTTGCATTTGATTATGTGATAGAATAAAAAAGCATCTTCAGGAGAGAAAATCAATTATGTGGCCCAGAGACCACTTGCTAAGGAAATTAATATGTCTAAAATGGAGCCAGTCACTAATCATCAAGACAAACAGAAAGAGGCCCAAAGGTCATCTCAGAGATCTTTAAGTCTGCAGCTTCCATCACAGACCCCGAGGCCTATGAGGGCAGAATTGTTTGGGGGATTAAGTCCAGGATGCCCTTCCCCTGTTTGCTGCCCATGGCTGCCTTAGAACTCTGCTTCTGCATTCTTACACAGTGCACCTTAGCCACACAGCCATCTTTCTGGTGCCCCCAGGTGTGGTTCCACCCATGGTTCTGTCCCCTGCTTCAGAATATGCAAGTGGCAGATCTTGATGGGGTCCACATGGTGCTAATTCTGTAAGTATACAGAATGCTAGAACAGCAGAGGTATAGTAGGATTCCCTTACATTTCAAAGGATGTGTGGACTGCCTGGAAGCCTGGACAGAAACCTGCTGCACAGGTAAAGACACCACAGAGAATATCTGTGGAGCCATTAAAATGGGGCTCAAAAACTGTCAAGTCACTAACATTGTGCAATGCCTACCTGGAAAAGACACAGGCACTGGTATGAAACTCCAAACCATGAGAGCCTCTGTGCAAACTCCACCAAGCAAAGCTAGAGGGGTGGGGCTGCCTGAGACCTTGGGGGTCCAACCCCTGCACCACTGTGCTCAGGATGTAGGTCATGGAGTCACTAAACATTATTCTCTAACCTTAAGATTTAATATCTTCCCTGATGGGCTTTTAGCTTGCTTTGAGAAAGTTACCCTGTTCTTCCTATTTCTCCCTTTTAGAATGAGAATGTGTACGCATTTCCTGCTCCACTGCTGTACCTTGGGAGCAGATAACTTGTTTTTGATTTTAGAGGCTTACAGCTGGAAGAAGTTTGCTTTGAGTCTCAGATGAGACTTTGGACTTTGGCCTTTTCACTTGATGCTGGAACAAGTTAAGACTTTGGGGACTATTGTGATGGAATGATTGTATTTTGCATTGTAAAAAGGGATTGTGTTTTGGGGAAGCCAGAGGGAGAATGTTGTGGTGTGAATATGGTTTGTCTCCACTGAAAGTCATGTCATGTGTTGGTACCCAAGGTAGTACTATTGGGAGGCAGTGCCCTTAAGATGTGATTAGGACATTAAGAATAATTAATGTTTTTGTTTGTTTGTTTGTTTGTTTTTTAGGCGCGCTTTCTTGCTCTCATGAGACTTGATTTGTTATCACACAGCAGACTGTTACACAGTGAGGGTGCCTCTCATGTTTGGTCTCTTTTTACATATGCCTATTTCCCTTTCTGCGTCTTCTCCATGTTGTGATGCAGCATGAGGCTTTCACCAGAAGCTATCCAGATGCAGCTACCCAATCTTGAAGCACCCTTATTGGAGAACCATAAGCTAAATAAAACTCTTTCCTTTACAAATAACATAGTCTCAGGTATTCTGTTATAGTAACACAAAATGGATTAAGATAACAACCTACAGAATGGGAGAAAATATTTGCAAATTATACATCTGGTAAGAGGTTAATATCCAAAATATATAAAGTAATCCTAGAACTCAACAGGAAAAGAAAAATCAACCCCATTTAAAAAATGAGCAAATAACTAGAATAGACTTTTCTCTAAAGAGATATACAAATGGACATTAAGTACACACAAAAATGCTCAACATCACTAATAATTGTGGAAATGCAAATCAAAACTACAATGGATCAGACGCAGTGGCTTACACCTGTAACCCCAGCACTTCAGGAGTTGGAAGCGGGTGGATTACCTCAGGTTAGGAGTTTGAACCAGCCTAACCAACGTGGTGAAATCCCATCTCTACTAAAGATACAAAATTAGCTGGATGTGGTGGCACATGCCTGTAATCCCAGCTACTCAGGAGGCTGAGGCAGGAGAATTGCTTGAACCTGGGAGGCGGAGGTTGCAGTGAGCCGAGATGGCGCCATTATACTCCAGCCTGGGCAAAAAGAGAGAAAGTCTGTCTCAAGAAAAAAAAAAAAAAACTACCATGAGATATCACCTCACATCCATTAGAATTACTACTATCAAATAAATGGAAAATATTAAGTGCTGGCTAGGATGTAGAGAAATTGGTATCTTTAAGCACTGGTGGTGGGAATGTAAAATGGTACAGCTACTATGAAAAATAATATAGCAGTTCCTCAAAAAATTAAAAATAGAATTACCATATGATCCAGCAATTCTACATCTGTGTATATATCTAAAAGAATTAAAAGCAGGATCTCAAAAAAAATATTTGCACACCCATGTTTATGACAGCATAATGCGTAATAGCCAAAAGGTGGAAGCTAGCCCAGTGTCTACTGACGCATGAATGAATAAACAAATGCATTATTTTCATACAATGAAATATTATTCAGCCTAAAAAGGAAGGAAATTCTCATACATGCTACCAACATAAATAAATCTTGAGGATATCATGCCATATGAAATAGTCACGGAAAATACAAATACTATATGACTCCAATTACATGAGGTATACAGAGCACTCAAATTCAAAAAAGAACACAGAATGTTGGTTGCCAGTGGCTGGAGGAAGGGATAAATGGGGGGTTGTTGTTTCATAAAAATACAGTTTCAGTTTTTCCAAATGAAAAAGTTCTAGACATTGGGTGCACAGCAACATGAATGCTTTTACTACTGAATTGTATATTTCAAAATGGTTAACATGATACATTTTACATTATGTATCTTTTAATACAATGATAAATTGATTTTAACACAATTAAGTTAACACAATTAAAACAAATCTTAGAAATGCAAAAATAAAAAGAAATAAAACTAGAGTTACATTTTATTTTTGTTTAAAAAGTAATACATCTAACTTGTTTAATTTGTTTTGGGTACACTTTATTCTTTCTATTTACTAAATAAATAGAAATAATAGAATAAATTTCTTTCAGTTCATTTAGAAATATAACAAATGTTTGTATGGTTTATTGATAAATGTGAACCAATGTGAATATTGTTTGTGAATTTGCAGACTATAAGACAATTTTACTTCAGAAATTATGGAAAGTAAGATAATAAGAAAATATAGTTTCAGGTCAGGATTCCAAAGGCCTCAGTATATATTGCACTTAAATATTCAAGAATCCAGTTAATGCTAAAAAGTATTTCTAGTAACTACATGTATGCATTTGTTTTTCCCTCAAAGAGCTCCGTGTATTTTTCTTAGTTTTTATTACAATAATTAATCCAGTTGGGGGCAGAGTGAAGGGATGAGGGGTTTGTAGCAGTAGTAATACTGCTAAGAAGTCAAGTAGCCTTTGAATTATTCCAGATGATGCATCTAAGTCAAACATAAAACAATGTAGGCAAAATTAAAAATAGATAAACAATTTCTTCTAGAGATTGTTTGAAACAATGACCATTAACGTTTTAAGCCATAAAGAAGCAGAATAATTTTAAATTTTACGACCAAAGGAAAACAAGCAAAACCTTTTGGTCCAAAGATATTTTGCCTTTACAAAACATCAAAACCTTCTGTAGTGTGTTGCCCGATGATTTTGCCCAAGTCTAGGCTAATTGCTCTGATGGTGTTCAGAACATGATCTGAGTTAGGCTAAGCTACAATATTCAGTAGGTTAGGTGTATTAATTGGACTTTTGACTTTGATATTTTCAACTTACAATGGATTTACTGTGACATAACCTCTACTTAACTTGTGGAGCACCTGTAAATGAAAAAAAAAAAAAAAAATAGGAATGAAATTTGCAGATATCTTTAACATTCAGGTGCTTTTATAGCTGGAATTTCCATCAAATACTTTGTTTCTCTGGTCCCTTTATATGTTAAGATGTATTTAGGATTTCATAGGAATTAATTACTTAGACCTAATTTTGACTAATACCTTTGCTCACAAGTACTGTATGTCTTTGCCTACTAGGTAAATTACCAACACTTTCTGATTTGTTTTCCCGATTCTTAATTTGGGTTTTCATCATTCCTTAATCAGTCATTTTACTCCAAAGATGAGAAGAAAAAATTGACTTTGGAAATGGGGTGGTGTTTTCAAAAACATTTTAGGAAGTTTCCCATTATTAGAAGCAGATACAAATGTGGAAATGCAGTAAATGGCATGATCTAGAAATCAGAGTACTTGAGATCATTGATAGAGTGAGTCATCTCTGCTTTTAAATGAGGCAAATCTGAAACCTCCAAGTATCCGTGATATTATTTTTTAGAGCAAGAGCTGCTGTGATAAAGGTAGTTCATCACTTCTAAGAAAGATACAAAACCAAATGAAACTGGCACTAACAATACATTTGTTCTTGCTCCAAAAGCTCTCTATTTGTATACCTGCAATCACATACTAATATAATTCTATACACACATCCTTTTCAAGCATAGAGTTGGATTAAATATTGTATCAATAAACTGCACAGGAGATAGTTTCTTAAGTCTTTGTTTTGTTTTTTGAAAATAGTTTTTTACTATTGTTAATTGCGTGTTCCCTGAGATGAGTCCATCATATTGAGGAGTTGCTTATGACTTCAATAAGAGACAGTTTATTGGAGCTACAGGAACGGAAAGTATTGAGCAATGTATGGGTAGACAAGTAAAAGGAGTAAATGTGGAATATGCCTTTTAGAAGTTTATGCTGATGGAAGAAAAGAGGATAGGGCAATAATGGTTAGATGACAATATGGGGTGCCTTTTATAGTAAATAGTTTATGATTTTATAATTTTGGTAAAAAAATCAGAAAATATTGTAGCAAGTATAATTGAGGAAGAATATTTTACAGAATATGAGAGTATGTAATCTAATAAGAAGTTTGGAATATAGGGTTAGACTGTGTAGTTTAACAAAAAATAAATGTTTGGTGTTTGTCTCAATTTTCTGGCACAGAGTTTCTAAAACCCTTATCATTTACTGTCTTTTTTAACTTTAATGAGATTCAGGAAGATTCCCTCGATAGCTTCAGGATGAGGTCTGATCATCAAAAAGACTAAGACAAAATTAAAGGGTTTGGACTTTTAGCACAATACTCTAAGCTCCAGGGAGGGGAGAGGGACTGGTGATTGAGTTCAATCACCAATGGCCAAGGGTTAATCAATTATATTTATATAATGAAATCTTTATTTAAACAGGAAAAAATGACAGGAGCCTGGGAGCTTTTGGGTTGGTGAAAACATGCAAGTACTGGAAGGGCAATGTGCCCTGAGAAGGATAGAAGCAGCACCTACAATCTCTCCCCTAACCCTATACCTCACCCTATGCATCTCATCCATTTGGCTATTCCTGAGTTGAAACATTTATAATAAAAGAGTAAACATAGATCATGTGTTTTTATGAATTTTGTGAACTCTTCTAGATAATGAACATAAATGGAAATAGTGTGAACCCTCAAATTTTCAATTAGCTGAATTTGTAGGTAATGTTAGAATCAAATTGAAGTGTTGAATATCTAGTTGGTGATGAAGAATTCAAGAATTGCTTGGTATGGGAAAGGCAAACATCTGGTGTCAGAAGTGGTGTTGGGAAACACTGTCTCTGGCTGAAAGAGAGAAACTTCTTTCTTTGAAAATCAAGGCAAAAAAGTATAGTTGAGTATATAAGTATATATTTTTAGATATGACATTTCATGCTTAGAGTTCTTCGTGTCTCTGTGTGTGTGTGTGTGTATGAAAGAGAAGGCTAAATTATATGGTAAATATAAGTGCCGCAGGCTGTTAAGGAGCGTAAGAGAAATGAAGCAAATGTTCATTAAGCAGGATAGGAGAGGAAGCAGTTAAGAGACAGTTAAAAAGTTTTCCAAGCAATTTTTAGCACTTCGTCAAAGTTAGAGAGCATATATATATTTGCAGTGGTACTGGCCTGTGTAGTACATAGTTTTCTCCACGGGCTCTTGGTGGTTTAATTCCTGACAAATGTCTATGCTGTACCCAAATTAATTTGCTCTTTCATTTTTATTAATTTCAAATGTATTGAGTATATATTATTTGCCAGTCACTCAGTTAGACACAGGAAATATACAACAAATGAAAATTAGTTGTCATTTACATCAGTTAAGATTCAATCAGAATTAATAAGGAAGATCACAAATAGGATAAAGCTGCACTACATCAGCTGAAGCTGTCTTTTGCTCATTTTCTTATCAGCTTATTCACTTATTTAATATTAAGCTTTAAGAGTTATTCGTATATTTTGGAGAAATCTACTTTATCGTTCCAAATTCCAATTATTACCTGTTGGTGTAAAGAAATGAGATTGGCTTTCACATATTAATCTTGTATCTTGCAACCTTATTCTTGTTGCTTTTTAGTTCCAGGAATTTATGTTTTTCTCTTTTCTTTTAGATTTTATACACAGACAATCATGTCATCTTCAAACAAATAGAGGGTTATTTATTTCCAATCTGTATAACATTTCTTTCCTTTTCGTGTCTTGTTGTGTGACAAGATTGTCCTTCTTCCAGGACAATATAGAAAAGCAGTGAGAGTGGGTATTTTTCCCTTGTCCTAATCTTACCAGGGAAGTTTCAAGTTTCTCACCCTTAAGTAGGATGTTATCTGTAGGTATTTTGTAGACATTCTTCATCAAATTTACAAAGTTTCCAATTTTCCTAGTGTACTGAGAGTTTATCTTCAATGGGTGTGGTATATGACAATCCTTTTTTTCCCTCTGTCTATTAAGATAATATGATTCTTGTTCTTCAGTTTGTTGATGTAATGGATTACATTACTTGATTTTCCAACATTGAACTAGCCTTGCATGCGAGATAAATCCCACTCGGTGGTGGTGTATAATTATTTTTGCCCATTGTTGAATTTGATTTTGTTTGTTAAATATTTTTGTATCTATGTTCATGAAAGATTCAGGTCTGTAGTTTTCTAATAATGTCTTTGTTTGATTTTGGTATCAGGGTAATGCTAGACTTACAGAATGAGTTATGAAGTATTCCCTCTTCTCTAATGAAGCGGCATCATTGTCTGGGTAAATACCCAGGGTTTGTCGTCTCGCACCAAGAAGATTAATGACACTGACACACACACGGAATGGGTTAAGTTGCGGAAAGTTTAATAGGCAGAAGAAAGAAGAGAGGAGAGCAGCTCTCTCTTTTGCAATAGAGACATGTCTGAAAAAGGAAAAAGCAGCAGACTGCAGCAGATTTTATAGGCAGGCTTGAGGAGGCAATGTCTGATTTACATAGGGCATACAGATTGGTTTGAACAGTTGTGACATTTACATAGCATGGGGAAAGCTGGTCCACCCACCTTAATCTTATTAAGCAAATGGACTTTCCACTTGGCCAAGGTCATCTTGTCTGCTCCTTATTGTACACGTGGCTGACAAAGAGAAGATGGAGCCACCATATTGATCATGCCTAGTCCCAGGTAGCATTTTTTCCTATTGGCACAACTGCAGGCATTTACCTGTGCAAGCTCCCAGCATTTTTATGTCTGCAGCTCGATATTACAGGTGTTCTTTGTTAGAGAAACAAATGATTTGGGGGCTGCTTTTCATTGAAAGTTAAACCTTACTGAGGACTACCCTCAGTAACTGCCCTTACTTCCTTACCCTCACTAACTGCCTACGCAATTTCTTTTTAATTCCTTTATCTCTGACTTTAAAAAGATATTGTAGATAATTGTTATAATGTCTTCTTACATATATGTAAGAATTTACTAGTGAATTCATTTGGGCCTGGTGCTTTCTGTTTTAGAAAGTTAATAATTATTGATTCCATTTTTAAAATAAATATATATCTATCAAGACTGTCTAATTTTTCTTTGGAAGTGTGTGTCTTAAAAGAGTTGTTCCATTTAATTAAATTTGTAGGCACAAAGTTGCTCATAATATTATTTTATTATTCTTTATCAAAAGCTTTTAGGTTCGGGTTTGCATGTGCAGGTTTGCTATATAGGTAAACTGTGTGTCGTGGAGGTTTGGTGAAAAATATTATTTCATCACCCAAGTGATAATCATAGTGTTTGATAGGTAGTTTTTTCAATCCTTAGCCTCCTCCCAGCCTCCATCCTGAGGCCCTGGTGTTCCCTTCTTTTTATCCATATGTACTCAATGTTTAGCTTCCACTTATAAGTGAGAACATGCTGTGTTTGGTTTTCCGTTTTGTGTTAGTAGGCTTAGGATAATGTTCTCCAGCTCTATCTATGTCACTGCAAAAGACACAATTTCATTCTTTTTATGGCTGTGTGGTATTTCATGTTATATATATATATACAACACTTTTTTTTTTTTATCCAGCCTAGCATTGACGGGCATTCATATTGATTCTGTCTTTGCTATTGTGAATAGTGCTGTAATGAACATACGCATGCATGTGTCTTCATGGTATAATAATAATTATATTCCTTTGGGAATATATACCCAATAATGGAATTGCTGGGTCAAATGGTAATTCTGCTTTATGTTCTTTGAGAAATCACCAAACTGCTTTCCACAATGACTGACTAAGAGTTTGCACTCCCGCTGGCAGTTAATAAGTGCTCCCATTTCTCTACAAGGTCATCAGCACCTGTTATTTTTTGACTTTTTAATGTTAATAATAGTCATTCTGACTGATGTGAGAGGGTATCTCATGGTAGTTTTTATTTGTCTTTCTTTAATGATTAGTGATATTGAGCATGTTTTCAGATGCTTTTTGGTCACATGAATGTCTTCTTTTGCCCATATTCTTTGCCAGCTTTTTAATGGGGTTGTTTGTATTTTGCTCGTAAATTTGCTTAAGTTCCTTATAGATTCTGAATTTAATCTAATCTTTTAATCAAATTTGTGGGCATAGAGCTGTTCATGATTTTTTAAATTATTCTTTTACTGTCCATGGTAACTATAGTGATGTCCCCACTTTTATTTCTGATACTAAAGATTTGTGTCATTTTTTTCCCTTTATCAGCCGAAGTAGAAGTATATTGACTTTATTGATCTTTTCAAAGATCAAGCTTTTGGTTTTGTTGATTTTCTCTGTAGATTTATTATTTTTGATTCAATTCATTTCTGCTCTAATATTTTTTATTTCTTCTTCTTAACTTTAAAATAGTTTGTTCTTCTTTTATTAGTTTCCTGATGTGGAAGCTTAGATTATTGACTTTAGATCTTTCTTCATTTCTAATATATGCATCAAATCTTTTAAGTTTCTGCCCTAGCATTGCTTTTTTAACTGCATCCCATAGATTTTAATATGTTGTATTTTTATTTTTATTTAATTGAAAATATATTCTAATTTATCTTGAGATTTCTTCTTTGGCCCATGCATTATTTGGAAGTTTGTTATTTAGTCTCCAAGTACTGGGGGATCTTTCAGCTACATTTCTGCTGTTGATTTATAGCTTAATTTCATTGTGGTCTGAGAACAGACATTGTATGACTTTTATTTGTTTTAAATTTTTAAGGTGTATTTTATGGCCCAAAATGTGATTTATTTTGGTGAATGTTCTATGTGAACTTGAAAATAATGTGTAACCTGCTATTGTTCGATGAAGTAGTCTATCGATGTCAATTATATACAGTTGATTGACAGTGCTGTTGAGTTTTGATACCTACTGATTTTTATTTCAACTGTGGAATCAATGATTGTGTAGTTGCTGGGGATATGTCCACTTCTGATAGAGGATTGTTAAATGTTTCCAGCTATTTAACAATAGATTCATCTATTTCTCCTTATGGTTGTGGTATCCGTTCTGCCTCATGTATTCATGCTCTGTTGTTATGTACATATACATTAAGGATTATGTCTTCTTGAAATATTAATCCCTTTATCATTATGTAACACTCCTCTTTGAAAACTGGCTTTCTGAAGATAAGGGTTTAAGAGGAGGAGAGATTTCAGTGGTAGATGAGATAATGAGTTTAGCATTACACATGTGTAATTTGAGCTGCTTTAGGGGCATGCTGGTAGAAATGTCAGGTAAACAGCTGGATATTTGTGTTTGAAGCTCTAATAAGAGGTCAGATATGAAGATATAGATCAGTGATTCTCATATCCTAGTGCACATCAAAACACCAGGAGATCTTGTTAAAATGGAGCTTTCAGAGTCCCATTTCCTACAATCTTGATTTCTGAGGCTCATCCTTAACAGTTGAAAAGTAGTTTCATCAGCCAAACTGGAGTTATTTTGAAAAATATTTTGGAGAAAATATCAGCATATAGAAATATAACGTTGTTGAGATTGTGAGAATAAAAGAGTTTACTTAAGCAAAGTGGAAAATTATCATAGTTAAAACTAGAACAGCGATAAAGAGGATAAACATTGAACAGACTAGCTGAGAAAGATGATCCCTCAAAGGCAACTGGAAATTTTAGGGAAGAGAAAGTTCTGAGGAACACCAAGAGTTTGGGAAGGAGTCGTGAAAGTCACTCTTGACTTCGTGAGTGAAAAATGAAAACTCGTGCCAGATGCAGCAGATAATTCAAGAATGATATCTACCTATAAATGTAATTTGGTTTATCAATAAGCCATTTGTAAGGCCAATTTTCAACTAAGACAAGGTAATGGAGGGAGTGTTTTAAGAAATTTATTCATTTATTCATCTATTTTTGTTGATTTATTATCATAAATCAGGCTTTATTCTAACCACTGGGAATGTAACTTGAACAGGAAAAGAAAAAAAAAGAATTTACATTCCAATGACAGAGAATTAACAACAATAACAAAAGGTAAATACACAGTGACTTGTATGGTGGCCAGTGCTATAAAGACTAATAAAGCAGGAAAAAATGTAGTGCCAAGAGAATAAGAATTAATATTTTATGTAGGGTAGTCATAGATGCATCTCTAGTAAGATGGGATTTGCAATGAGATAAAGGAAGTGTAGAAATAAGCCATACATAAATCTGGAAAAAAGAGCATGACAGAAAAAAAAAAAAAAAAAAAAAACAACAAAATGTAAAAGGCCCTGTAAAGGCCCTGTGTTGTATGGATATGTGAACTGTTTCAACATCAGCAAGGAGACGAGTGTGGGTGAAAAGTAGAGTGGTAGGAGATAAGATAGAATGATAGTAGGATTCTAGAGCATGCAAGGTCATTCAGGCCTTTGCAAGTTATTTGACTTTTATTCTGAATAAAAGTTTTGCAAAGAGGAGTAAAATTGTATGCCTTATGTCTTAATATGATTAATCTGGCTATTGGTTGAGAGTAGACTATAAAGAGTTAAGAGCAAATAAAGGGTTTCCATATACAATTTATTAAAATTTCAGTGAGAGGTGGTGGTTGGGACCAAGAGGATCAAAGGAAGTAGTAAGAAGCTACTGAAATTGTTGTTTATACTGAAGGCAGCACCACATTCATTCAATGGTGAACAGGATGAATATTGTGAAATGATAACTTCAAGAATAATTCCAAATATCTAAGCCTAAGAAACCGAAAGGATTAAATGATTATTTACTTAAATAATGGGGATGACTATGATGGGGACGGGAATGGATTACATATTCAGTATTTGAAATGTTATGCTTAAGGAAACTGTTTAAACATCCAAGTATTACTGTTAAAAACAAAATTAAATATATGAGTCTAGAGTTCAGGGAAGAGTTAGGGCTGGGGATATACATTTGGGAGCCATTATCATATAGACACCATGAGTTTGGATCAAGTCACCTAAAATGTTAGCAAAAAGAGAGAAGAAAAAAGGTCCATGAACTGAGACCTGGTCCACTTTAGAAGTTAAGTAGTTCAATCATATGCTATTTCACTTTTTAATTTTTTGAGGAACCTCCTGACTGTTCTCTATAGTGGTTGCACTAATTTACATTCCTACCTATGTTAAGTGAAATAAGTCAGGCAGAAAGACACGTTCTCAATTATTTATAGAATCTAAAAATATGTATAAAAAAATTAAACTCATGGATACAGAGTGTAGAAGGATCCTTACCAGAGGCTGAGAGGAATACCGAGGAGCTGGATAGCAAGGAGGTGGCAATGGTTAATAGGTACCAAAAACAGAAAGAATGAATAAGACCTACAATTTGATAGCACAACAGGGTGATTATAGTCAGTAATAACTTAACTGTACATTTTAAAATAACTTAAAAAGTGTAATTGGATTGCTTGTAACTCAAAGGATAAATACTTGAGAGGATGGATACCCCTTTCCCCATGACATGCTTATGCCACATTGCATGCCTTATCAAAATATCTTATGTACCCCACAAATAAATGCACCTACCATGTACCAACAAAATTCAAAAATTAAAAAAAGAATAATAAAAAAGAAGTTAAGTAGTTGATCAAGGAGACAGAAAAAGAGACTGAGAGGATATAGTCAGAGATATAGGAAAAGACTTTGAGCTCCTGGGCTATTCCTAATAGCACACACATATTTTGATATTTCTTCCATTTAAAAACTCATACTAATTTCATATTTTCTTCCAGTTCTCCTTACATTTTCCCCATCTCTCTAAGTAACACTTCCTGAAAGTGTAGTCTTTTCTCCCTGTTTCCTGTTTATCTCTTACCATTCTCTCTTGGGCTTACTTCAAGTGGGCTTTTAGTCCAAAAATCTATCACAAATGTACATTCCAAGTTCTTAAATAATCTACCAAGCCCCAGAGATCTGGCTTTGTTTTTTTAAAGTTTTTTTGAGTCAGGGTCTCACCCTGCCACCCAGGCTAGAGAGCAGAGGCCAAATGATGGCTTACTGCAGCCTCAAACTTCTTGACTCAAGCAATTCTCCTGCCTCAGCCTCCCAAAGTACTGGGGTTACAGGTATGAGCCACCTTGCCTGGCCTGTTACTTCTTTGATATTGTGCCCTTGTTCTGATTTATTTGTCCTCGGCCACATTGCCTTTTTTTTTTTTTTTTTTTTTTTTTTTTTTTAAGACGGAGTCTCCCTCTGTTTCCTAGACTGGAGTGACTGGAGTTCAATGGTGTGATCTCGGCTCACTGCAAGCTCCACCTCCTGGGTTCACGCCATTCTCCTGCCTCGGCCTCCTGAGTAGCTGGGACTACAGGCGCCCACCACCTCTCCTGGCTAATTTTTTTGTAATTTTAGTAGAGAAGAGGTTTCACTGTATTACCCAGGATGGTCTCGATCTCCTCACCTCGTGATCGGTCTGCCTCGGTCTCCCAAAATGTTGGGATTGTAGGTGTGAGTCACCGCGCCTGACCCCACATTGCCCTTCTTAATGTTTCTCCCTGATGTAATTATTACACATGGCATGACTTTCTCAGAACATCACATCTACCCCATGAATATATACACCTACTATACACCCGTAACAATTGAAAATAATAATTAACTTAAAAAAAAACAACATATTGAGCATGTTCTTGAATTAGGACTTCTATACTTGCTCTTCCCTCTTCCTGGAAAGTTATTCTCTCAGGTGTCCACATGATGTAATTTATATTTTTTTCAGGCCTTTACTCATTTTCTCAGTGAGATTCTACCTGGTCACTCTATTTAAAATTGCCAGCATTATTTTCTCTTTAATCAATTTATACACCATATATTTTACTTAATACTCCTTGCTTATTATTTTTTCAGCCAAAAATAGAAAGTGAATTCTGTATTTTCTATCTGTAGAACGGTGACTGACACATAACGATCACTCAATACATTGTTACTGACAAATACATAATGAATATAACCTCTTTCTTTTGCATGGCCAGCATCTTCCGCTTTTCTAGATCATTCTTATCAGCATAGAAACATGATTTTAAAATTACTCATCTTTTAAAAAATGTATTATAAACCTTTAACTTCCCATGGTTACCACTGATTTTTCCTGATCCTATAATAGCAAAACTTAATCTAAAATACATATCTTTATAATTGCTATTTCCTCTTCCTAACATCTCTTCCGTGCCATATGTGACTAAAATCAGCCTTCCAATTACACCTGTCCACTTGTCTCTTGTGACTTTTTCATTGCCAAAGAACATTCACGTCTTCTCTTTGTATTCAAACCATAACAGTATTCAATATAATTGGACATTCCCTACTTCTTGACACACACTCTCCTGGCTTTTAAGATGACATATTTATACTTGCTGTCCCAGGTTTCGCTGGTTTGTACCAGTCTGTCTTCTGTATGCCTGATAGGCATAACCTACTTTATAATCCTGTTTTTCACCTCCAGAAAGGTATAGGAAAATGAATTTCAGATTCTTTTTAAACAGAGAAGACGCATAGTTGACACACTACAAAATTATAGAAATATGTTCAAATGTGTTATGGGCTAAAATATGAAAAATGTTCACCATATCTTCCCAGGTCTAATTTATTAGTAAATATTATCTGTTTTTTCAAAATATATTTTATATCCATCTGCCTCTTTATCTTTACTGCTTAGTTCAAGCTACCTTCATCTTTTATGTGGAATATTGAAATAGCTATGCGATCTTTTGTGGCCACATTTGCCCCTGTTCCATACATTTCCACACAGTCCTAGAATGGTCTTTAAAAAAATATATTGATACTAGCGAGAGTGGTGGCTTGTGCCCATGATCCCAGCTACTGGGGAGGCTGGGCTGGGTGGATCACTTGAGGCAAGACCAGCATGGGCAACATAACAAGACCTCACTGCTAACAAAAATTAAAAATAGCTGGGCATGGGGGTGCATGACTATATTCCTAGCCACTTGGTAGACTGAGACAGGAGGATCACTGAAGCCTAGGAGTTAAGGCTGCAGTGAGCTACGATTGTGCCACTGCACTCCAGTTTGAATGACAAGGTGAGACAGTCTCAGATAGATAGATAGATAGATAGATAGATAGATAGATAGATAGAGACAGATAGATATAAATAGGTATTCAATCACTCAGAATACACAGTGGTGTTCCACTGCACTTCTACTAAGTCTAAATCTTTACCATGATATACAAGGTTCTAGAAGATCTGGTTCTCTTAATTTGATATCAGTCTCAAGAAACTCCTATAATTTTCCTATCAAGGATTTTCATGCCCTAAATCTTTGCTTTATTTTTCCTGTTGCTGCAAGATTCTACTCCTGACAATACCCTTATGAAAACATAAGGCTAATTCCTTGTTATCATTCAGTTCTCATCTTAAAAGTACTTTCTCATATAAACCTTGCCTAATCAAAATAATTAGCCTCAGAGGGGCGGAGCAAGGTGGCCAAATAGGAACAGCTCCAGTCTCCAACTCCCAGCACGAGCGACACAGAAGACCAGTGATTTCTGCATCTTCAACTGAGGTACTGGGGTCATCTCACTAGGGAGTGCCGGACAATCGGTGCTGGTCAGCTGCTGCAGCCTGACCAGCGAGAGCTGAAGCAGGGCGAGGCATCGCCTCACCTGGGAAGCGCAAGGGGGAAGGGAATCCCTTTTCCTAGCCAGGGGAACGGAGACACACAACACCTGGAAAATCGGGTAACTTCCACCCCAATACCGTGCTTTAAGCAAACGGTCACACCAGAAGAGAATACCCCTCACCTGGCCGGGAGGGTCCCACGCCCACGGAGCCTCCCTCATTGCTAACACAGCAGTCTGCGGTGATCTAACTGCAAGGCAGCAGCGAGGCTGGGGGAGGGGCGCCCGCCATTGCTGAGACTTAAGTAGGTAAACAAAGCCGCTGGGAAGCTCGAACTGGGTGGAGCTCACAGCAGCTCAAGGAAACCTGCCTGTCTCTATAGACTCCACCTGTGGGGGCAGGGCTCAGCTAAAAAAACAACAGGGGAAGGAGCAGACGCCTGAGCAGACACGAACAACTCTGTCTGACAGCTTTGAAGAGAGCAGTGGATCTCCCAACACGTAGGTTGAGATCTGACAATGGACACACTGCCTGCTCAAGTGGGTCACTGACCCCTGAGTAGCCTAACTGGGAGACATCCCCCACTAGGGGCAGTCTGACACCCCACACCTCACAGGGTGGAGTACACCCCTGAGAGGAAGCTTCCAAAGGAAGAATCAGACAGGTACACTCGCTGTTCAGCAATATTCTATCTTCGGCAACCTCTGCTGCTGATACCCAGGCAAACTGGGTCTGGAGTGGACCTCAAGCAACCTCCAACAGACCTATAGCTGAGGGTCCTGACTGTCAGAAGGAAAACTATCAAACAGGAAGGACACCTATACCAAAACCCCATCAGTATGTCACCATCATCAAAGACCAGAGACAGATAAAACCACAAAGATGGGGAAAAAGCAGGGCAGAAAAGCTGGAAATTCAAAAAATAAGAGTGCATCTCCCCCTGCAAAGGAGCGCAGTCCATCGCCAGCAACGGATCAAAGCTGGTCAGAGAATGACTTGGACGAGATGAGAGAAGAAGGCTTCAGTCCATCAAACTTCTCAGAGCTAAAGGAGGAATTATGTACCCAGCACAAAGAAACTAAAAATCTTGAAAAAAGAGTGGAAGAATTGACAGCTAGACTAATTAATGCAGAGAAGGTCATAAACGAAATGACAGAGATGAAAACCATGACACGAGAAATACGTGACAAATGCACAAGCTTCAGTAACTGACTCCATCAACTGGAAGAAAGAGTATCAGCGATTGAGGATCAAATGAATGAAATGAAGCGAGAAGAGAAACCAAAAGAAAAAAGAAGAAAAAGAAATGAACAAAGCCTGCTGGAAGTATGGGATTATGTAAAAAGACCAAATCTATGTCTGATTGGGGTGCCTGAAAGTCAGGGGGAAAATGGAACCAAGTTGGAAAACACTCTTAAGGATATCATCCAGGAGAACTTCCCCAACTTAGTAGGGCAGGCCAACATTCAAATTCAGGAAATACAGAGAACACCACAAAGATACTCCTCCAGAAGAGCAACTCCAAGACACATAATTGCCAGATTCACCAAACTTGAAATGAAGGAAAAAATCTTAAGGGCAGCCAGAGAGAAAGGTCGGGTTACCCACAAAGGGAAGCCCATCAGACTAACAGCAGATCTCTTGGCAGAAACTCTACAAGCCAGAAGAGAGTGGGGGCCAATATTCAACGCTCTTAAAGAAAAGAATTTTAAACCAAGAATTTCATATCCAGGCAAACTAAGTTTCATAAGTGAAGGAGAAATAAAATCCTTTACAGATAAGCAAATGCTTAGAGATTTTGTCACCACCAGGCCTGCCTTACAAGAGACCCTGAAGGAAGCCCTAAACATGGAAAGGAACAACCAGTACCAGCCATTGCAAAAACATGCCGAAATGTAAAGACCATCGAGGCTAGGAAGAAACTACATCAACTAACGAGCAAAATAACCAGTTAATATCATAATGGCAGGATCAAGTTCACACATAACAATATTAACCTTAAATGTAAATGGCCTAAATGCTCCAATTAAAAGACACAGACTGGCAAACTGGATAAAGAGTCAAGACCCATCAGTCTGCTGTATTCAGGAGACCCATCTCACATGCAGAGACATACATAGGCTCAAAATAAAGGGATGGAGGAAGATCTACCAAGCAAATGGAGAACAAAAAAAAAAAAAAAGCAGGGGTTGAAATCCTAGTCTCTGATAAAATAGAGTTTAAACCATCAAAGATCAAAAGAGACAAAGAAGACCATTACATAACGGTAAAGGGATCAATTCAACAGGAAGAGCTAACTATCCTAAATATATATGCACCCAATACAGGAGCACCCAGATTCATAAAGCAAGTCCTTAGAGACTTACAAAGAGACTTAGACTCCCATAAAATAATAATGGGAGACTTCAACACTCCACTGTCAACATTAGACAGATCAACGAGACAGAAAGTTAACAAGGATATCCAGGAATTGAACTCATCTCTGCACCAAGCAGACCTAATAGACATCTATAGGACTCTCCACCCCAAATCAGCAGAATATACATTCTTCTCAGCACCACATCGCACTTATTTCAAAATTGACCACATAATTGGAAGTAAAGCACTCCTCAGCAAATGTAAAAGAACAGAAATTATAACAAACTGTCTCTCAGACCACAGTGCAATCAAACTAGAACTCAGGACTAAGAAACTCAATCAAAACCGCTCAACTACATGGAAACTGAACAACCTGCTCCTGAATGACTACTGGGTACATAACGAAATGAAAGCAGAAATAAAGATGTTTTTTGAAACCAATGAGAACAAAGATACAACATACCAGAATCTCTGGGACACATTTAAAGCAGTGTGTAGAGGGAAATTTATAGCACTAAATGCCCACAAGAGAAAGCAGGAAAGATCTAAAATTGACACTCTAACATCACAATGAAAAGAACTAGAGAGGCAAGAGCAAACACATTCAAAAGCTAGCAGAAGGCAAGAAATTACTAAGATCAGAGCAGAACTGAAGGAGGTAGAGACACAAAAAAACCCTCCAAAAAATCAATGAATCCAGCAGTTGGTTTTTTGAAAAGATCAACAAAATTGACAGACCGCTAGCAAGACTAATAAACAAGAAAAGAGAGAGGAATCAAATAGATGCAATAAAAAATGATAAAGGGGATATCACCACCGACCCCACGGAAATACAAACTACCATCAGAGAATACTATAAACACCTCTACGCAAATCAACTAGAAAATCTAGAAGAAATGGATAATTTCCTGGACACTTACACTCTCCCAAGACTAAACCAGGAAGAAGTTGAATCCCTGAATAGACCAATAGCAGGCTCTGAAATTGAGGCAACAATTAATAGCCTACCCACCAAAAAAAGTCCAGGACCAGATGGATTCACAGCTGAATTCTACCAGAGGTACAAGGAGGAGCTGGCACCATTCCTTCTGAAACTATTCCAATCAATAGAAAAAGAGGGAATCCTCTCTAACTCATTTGATGAGGCCACCATCATCCTGATACCAAAGCCTGGCAGAGACACAACAAAAAAAGAGAATTTTAGACCAATATCCCTGATGAACATCGATGCAAAAATCCTCAATAAAATACTGGCAAACCGGATTCAGCAGCACATCCAAAAGCTTATCCACCATGATCAAGTGGGCTTCATCCCTGGGATGCAAGGCTGGTTCAACATTCGCAAATCAATAAACGTAATCCAGCATATAAACAGAACCAAAGTCAAGAACCACATGATTATCTCAATCGATGCAGAAAAGGCATTTGACAAAATTCAGCAGCCCTTCATTGTAAAAACCCTCAATAAATTCGGTATTGATGGAACATACCTCAAAATAATAAGAGCTATTTATGACAAACCCACAGCTAATATCATAGTGAATGGGCAAAAACTGGAAAAATTCCCTTTGAAAACTGGCACAAGACAGGGATGCCCTCTCTCACCACTCCTATTCAACATAGTGTTGGAAGTTCTGGCTAGGGCAATCAGGCAAGAGAAAGAAATCAAGGGTATTCAGTTAGGAAAAGAAGAAGTCAAATTGTCCCTGTTTGCAGATGACATGATTGTATATTTAGAAAACCCCATCGTCTCAGCCCAAAATCTCCTTAAGCTGATAAGCAACTTCAGCAAAGTCTCAGGATACAAAATTAATGTGCAAAAATCACAAGCATTCTTATACACCAGTAACAGACAAACAGAGAGCCAAATCATGAGTGAATTCCCATTCACAATTGTTTCAAAGAGAACAAAATACCTAGGAATCCAACTTACAAGGGATGTAAAGGACCTCTTCAAGGAGAACTACAAACCACTGCTCAGTGAAATAAAAGAGGACACAAACAAATGGAAGGACATACCATGCTCATGGATAGGAAGAATCAATATCGTGAAAATGGCCATACTGCCCAAGGTTATTTATAGATTCAATGCCATCCCCATCAAACCACCAATGAGTTTCTTCACAGAATTGGAAAAAACTGCTTTAAAGTTCATATGGAACCAAAAAAGAGCCCACATTGCCAAGACAATCCTAAGTCAAAAGGACAAAGCTGGAGGAGTCACGCTACCTGACTTCAAACTATACTACAAGGCTACAGTAACCAAAACAGCATGGTACTGGTACCAAAACAGAGATATAGACCAATGGAACAGAACAGAGTCCTCAGAAATAGTACCACACATCTACAGCCATCTGATCTTTGACAAACCTGAGAGAAACAAGAAATGGGGAAAGGATTCCCTATTTAATAAATGGTGCTGGGAAAATTGGCTAGCCATAAGTAGAAAGCTGAAACTGGATCCTTTCTTTACTCCTTATACAAAGATTAATTCAAGATGGATTAGAGACTTAAATGTTAGACCTAATACCATAAAAACCCTAGAAGAAAATCTAGGTAGTACCATTCAGGACATAGGCATGGGCAAGGACTTCATGTCTAAAACACCAAAAGCAACGGCAGCAAAAGCCAAAATTGACAAATGGGATCTAATTAAACTAAAGAGCTTCTGCACAGCAAAAGAAACTACCATCAGAGTGAACAGGCAACCTACAGAATGGGAGAAAATTTTTGCAATCTACTCATCTGACAAAGGGCTAATATCCAGAATCTACAAAGAACTCAAACAAATCTACAAGAAAAAAACAAACAACCCCATCAAAAAGTGGGCAAAGGATATGAACAGACATTTCTCAAAAGAAGACATTCATACAGCCAACAGACACATGAAAAAATTCTCATCATCACTCGCCATCAGAGAAATGCAAATCAAAACCACAATGAGATACCATCTCACACCCGTTAGAATGGCAATCATTAAAAAATAAGAAACAACAGGTGTTGGAGAGGATGTGGAGAAATAGGAACACTTTTACATTGTTGGTGGGATTGTAAACTAGTTCAACCATTATGGACAACAGTATGGCAATTCCTCAAGGATCTAGAACTAGATGTACCATATGACCCAGCCATCCTACTACTGGGTATATACCCAAAGGATTAAAAATTATTCTACTATAAAGACACATGCACAAGTATGTTTATTGCAGCACTATTCACAATAGCAAAGATTTGGAATCAACCCAAATGTCCATCTGTGACAGACTGAATTAAGAAAATGTGGCACATATACACCATGGAATACTATGCAGCCATAAAAAAGGATGAGTTTGCGTCCTTTGTAGGGACATGGATGCAGCTGGAAACCATCATTCTTAGCAAACTTTCACAAGAAGAGAAAACCAAACACCACATGTTCTCACTCACAGGTGGGAACTGAACAATGAGATCACTTGGACTCGGGAAGGGGAACATCACACACTGGGGCCTGTCATGGGGGGGGGGGGAGGGATTGCATCGGGGAGTTATACATGATATAAATGATGAATTGATGGGTGCTGACGAGTTGATGGGTGCAGCACACCAACATGGCACAAATATACATATGTAACAAACCTGCACGTTATGCACATGTACCCTAGAACTTAAAGTATAATAAACATAAATAATAATAATAATAATAAGCCTCTCTTTCATCAGACCATCATGTTATTCTATCACTCTGTTTTATTTTTTTTTCTTCATGGGACTTAAATTGTTGTATTTTGATATTTTTCTGTTCTCTTCACTGTAGAATGAAAGCCAAGCATATTCTATCATTTCCTAGAACCTAGATAGAGCACATACAGGAACTAGCAAAATAAGGTAAATTTTTAGTTTTAATTCAACGATAACATTTAGTTGAGGAATGAACTGAAAATTCTCCTTTCTCTTTTTTTGGAACATGGGTGTGGTCAGCAGCCTCCAAGATGACTCCTAAAGATCCCTACGTCTTAGTATTTTTACTCTTATATAATTCTTTCCCCTTGAGGTTGGATGATTTAATGACTTGTTTCTAATAAACAAAATATTACAAAAGTGATGGGCTGTCATTTCTGATTAGGTTACAAAAGACTGTGGTCTGGTTTGGATGCCTTGTCTTACACTCTCATTCTCTCATTCACTTGTTCTGAGGGAATCAAGCTACAGTGTTTTAAGGTGTTCACATGTCAGAGAACTGATGTTTTCAGCCAGGATCCAGCAAGGACCTGAGGTCATCCAAAAAGCATGTGAGTTTGGAAGAAATCTTTCCCCAATTGAGATCTGAGATAATTGCAACACTGCAGTGCAATTTCCTGAGAGATGTTGAGCCAGAACCACCACATTGAGCAAAACAAGATTCCTAACCTGAGAGAACTGTGAGATGATAAACATTTTGTTTTAAACCAATATATTTTAGAAAATTTATCACACAACGATAGATAACAAATACATACAATGGACACATCTTCGGTATTCTAGACTTGGGTAGGGTGGTTAGTAGGATATTTTCTTTCGTCAGAAGTCAGAATAAGTAAAGGAAATTAACAATCAATAGTTCAGAGAAGGCCATAAGATAGAAACTTGCTAAGGAAACACTATACCTATTTTACCTAATTCTAAGTTTTTATTTATTTCCACCACTTCTTTGATGCCAAGGCATTAAATATATATATATATATATATATATATATATATATATATATGTGTAATTTTAGTGGAATATTTACATATATTTTACTAAATATATATATCTACACTAAATATATAAATATTCTACTAAAATATATAAATATTCTACTATATATATATATATCTTTCAGATTCTCCTTCCCCAGCCACTTACTAAGCTATAATGATAATAAAGGGACAAAGAGACTGGGAATTGAACATCAATCATAATGAAATGGCTCCATAATTCAAAGACAAAAAACCCCATGGTTTCCTTTTTGGATTTAAAGAAGCAATAAACATTTATCAAATAAACCAATAAACAATAATATACCTTTACACAGCCGAAGATAAAAGCCATTTGTCTATATTAGGGTTCTGATAAAAATATGCAATTCTCAGTCACAAAAAGATTTTATCATGGGATCAGGAGCAACTACAGGTGTTTATTTCCAGTCAGAATAACTGAAAAATTTCAACTGGACTTCCAATGTTTATATAAACCTGGTTGCTTCTACAGAAAAGTAAATAGTTTAATTACCCTTTGCCACGATTCTTGTTTGGAAAGTTAGCTTTCTGAAAGTATTGATGGGTGTGTATTTCAGGGACATTAAATTATGAAACAGAAAATTACATGCCTTGTCAGGTCATTATGCTAGAAAGATTTAAAAGGTAAATCAGATTTTATAAATCATACCAAATGTACACGCTGAAGGATTCAACACATCTTTAGAAAACTTCAAGTATATGAGGAGAAAAAAATGTAACTTTATTCTTGAGCTGATTCAGCAGAGTAGAAATAATTTTGACATTTGTAGTTTCTAGATGAGGAATAATGTAAGAATAAAAATTCTTTCAGGAAGTGTGTGTTTGTGATTTAAAAGTTTATGTTGAACAGTTTGAAAGTATGAAGACTACATTTACAACCAAGAAAAAAAAATGAACTGAATTGAACTGAATGACTAAATCAACAAAATAGTAAACCTCTGCTCATATTAGTAATATAGACTTTCCTCTCATATTACTGTTAGGCACAGAAATAGCATCATATTATGCAATCTGAGAAACTTCCATGCCTGGGGTCAACACCAATTAAGATTGGGTGGCTGGTAGGGTGGAGATGGTAGTCGTAGAGCCGACAGAATGTTTTTTGACAACTTTTTAAAAGGCAGTTATTCTGTGTCAAATATAATTTCCAGTTTAAATTAAAAATAAAGGCCTAGAATATAATGGTAACCATGCAAGTATCTTGATTTTATATTTTTTGTTCATTTTTATTTTTGAAAATAATTGTATAACCTTTTATTGTATGAAATATGTAAGTTGGGTGGATTATGTATTTTGTCATATATTGACTGACATTGAAGTATATGTAGATTTATTAAATTGAGGATTATATCATAATTTACATTCTATAAGTAATATTTCAACTCAGTTGCTCTTTGTGATTAGTGAACAGAAAGTTTACATTTAATGTTATAAATTTAAAACTATCTTTTATTGGTATAAAAATCTGAGGGTAAGTAAGGTAAGTAAAAATGTAAATATCAAGTTTGTCAATGTGAATTAATTACTGTAAATTATATAATGTTTAAAACACATTTTAAGACAAAAAATTGCATAAGAAGAAATAATCAATTTTTATATACTTCTATCATGTACTTAAAAATATTTAGACTTTTGTTCAATGACAATGATTACAACTTTATTTTCAGTATTAGGGTCTATGTAGAAGTTAACAATGTCATCATCTGTCATAAAATGAAGGGAATTCATCATGTTGTTATAGGACTAAAAATGCAACTTTCTGTACCATATTTTATTTTTTGCAATTCATACTTTGTTTATAATTGCATTTGTTTTTAATTTTTTGGCATTTCTCATAGTTATTTTGTCTCTGGGTTAGATTGTTTTTTGTAGATCTGAGTTAAATTCATCATTTGGGAAGAGAATGTTACCTAGAAAGATTAAAGCAGCACTTTAAGCCATTGAGAGATACTGTAATAGTACTAAGACAAAATATTTTAAAAGATGAAAGTTCCTATAAAGTAAAATTTTACCTCCAGTCAGGATAGAGTGAGAATTGTGCTTCCAGGAATTACTGCATAAACATTAGTTGAAAAAGACTTCCCTGTGGTTTAGCATTATTATATTACATGAAATATGAAGCTTTTACATTTTCTTTGGAGTCATCTGTCATTGGCCATGTTACACCAAGAGTTTGAGGATATTGTGTTCTAAGGGTGTTAGTTGTTCCTTGGACCCACTTTTCTACTTTTGGGACTCATTGAGTATCAAATCATTCTTGCAGATTTTTCTAACATAAAAAAAAATCACTGCTTTTAAAGACTTCAGGTTATTTCATTATCTTCCTTGAGTATCTGAAACATTCTAACCCATTTGAATGATGCTAACTTTGAACATGAGTCAGTCTTCTTTAAAAATCCACTTGTAATAATTTCTTGTGACTCTCCACCGACTGAATACAACAAGTTTAGTGAAAAACATTTAGTTCTAGAATTTTATGGTGTTGAACTGAATCACTCAGTATTGGATATATTTAGTAGAAGAAAGGACTAAAGAATATAATCCAGGAAAAATATGTCATTCGAAGACAGGACATGAAAATCCTATAGTTGTTAGAATTTGCTACCTGCATGCAGTTTTCCCTCACAGAGTGGTAAAGACCTCCAGCAAGATTCTGCCATGCTATTTTTATTTCCAATTGAAAAGTCATAAATAATATTATTCATTTAAGTATTCTTATATTCATATATATTATTAAATTTAAAAACTGTTATTTATTCAAACCCCAGAGACAATAAAAGGATAGATACAGAGCTTTGGTTTTTAGAGGTCCATTATATAAATGTCATCCTTAATTTCATTTCCACAAATGCACATATTCAGTCCAAACTTCTGATGGGTCGATGAGTTTACAAGAAAGCCTCTCTATTAGAGATAACTTTAGTCATGTTTTTGATGGAATGTCGCTAGGAAATTACTATAGTTATAGGTTTCACTAGCTGTAGGGATGCCTGTGTATGTTATTTCTTTTTGTGTATGTGGTCTGAAAATTTTGCTTACATTGCTGACATTTTTCAGTTCTGTCATACAAATCCTCGATGCAACGTTTCATAATTGGTTTTCATCTTTTTAAGGATGCCTTGTGGTTGTTTTCAGGACTGGTGACAACAGCTACACAATGTATCTTTGCATAAGAATACACTTGTATAATAAGTTATATATTTTTTAGAGAAATTGCATGTATCTGCCCTACACACTTGCTCATTCATTCATTTTCTTTCTTCCTAATATATACCATAAAGCAAATTTCTAACATTATTATAATCAAAATAATTATTGAAATAATAAGTACTTTCACATATCATAAAGATTATCTTACTCTGCAGCTACAAAATATGTAGCTCATTAATATTTAAACAATCACAATTTTCTATTAACATTATAGCAATTTGTCTACTACTATCAGGAATTAGCTATTTTATGCAAAATGTCTTTGTAAGGCAAAACAATAGTATTGTATATACTTTTCTAAATATTGCCAAGTTTGATTTTACTTAAATTTAAGAGTACATGTGACACTTTGTTTGAAGAATAAGTTAGTTTTAAGTTTATACCAAACAAAAGAAGCTCTTTTGTTTTGCAAAATCTGAAACTTTGATCTTTCTAATTGTGACTTCTTATAAATATGCTTTATATAAATATTCTATGAATTGGTTATTAGCAAGGTAAAGAAAGATATGTAAGCTGATTCTTAAACATTAATTTGCTGAAGATAAACTTTTTTAAAATCGTGTTTTCACTCATACGTGGGAATTGAACAATGAGATCACTTGGACACAGGAAGGGGAACATCACACATCGGGGCCTATTGTGGGGAGGGAGGAGAGGGGAGGGATAGCATTAGGAGATATACCTAATGTAAATAACGAGTTAATGGTGCAGCACACCAACATGTAACACATATACATATGTAACAAACCTGCACGTTGTGCACATGTGCCCTAGAACTTATAAAAAAAAATTTAACACGTTATCAAAAAGGAACTGAAATATCTCAGGCATAAAAGACATCTCTGGAGGTCATTATTCCGTTTCCAGAAAGTACTACAACTAAATTATCTCTGACAGATTGATATATTTTCTGCATTTATAGCTCTCTGGAGAGAGGTTCTGTATATTTAACAATTCTCACTGTGAGGGATATTTTAAGTATTTCAAATTTAAAGTGTTCGTATTTCAGATTCAGATTATTATTATCATCAACATTATTTTGGTTCTGGCTTCAGTAAAAAGGTGAAAAACATTTTTCCGTCTTCTGATAATATTTCATATTTATAAAATTATTAAGTTATACCTCAGCTTTTTTCATTTATGTTTTAAATCCTTTTATTATCTCATCATGATCATCTTTGACTGTTTATCAGAAATGGTTCTCTTTTGCACATCGACTCCTATTTTATAGATCACATACAAGTTAATATAAATCATGCCTGTAAATTTCAGCCTGCTTATTTTTTATCATCTAGTTAGATATCAGCTAGATATATTGTTACCAAGTTTGGAGAGCCTTGGGTTAAGCTAGTTTCAAACTGGCTGTTAGCATCCCTCAGTTGTGTTTTGGGAGCTGAGGACACCCTTAAAAAAGGGAGACAGTTATATTTCATGAGCATTAAAAATAAACAAATTCTCATCAAATTAGTGAATATGTTTGGAACAGTGTGAATTACGTATGTGCTACATGAAGTATACAGAATTCATTTGAAGTATGAAGTCTGGCCTTACGTCAAAAGGCAGTCATTCAATTAAGCAGTTAAACATGAGCCACTGTAAGAAGTTTGATACTTAGAGAGAGAAAGGCAATGTGTATTAAAATTCCACGACCATTATCTCAGGAGTGTTGTGTTATTATTGGCTGGGGGCCTGCTGGAAAGCTAGAAATATATCTAAAATGTGGCAGGTGGTTAATTAGGGCATATGATTAAATATATATAAATTTGTTAAAGCGTTCACTTATGGTAAACTATACTTCAATTAAAAAGAAAAATATGCACAAAGAAAATAAATAATGACTGGAAATATGAGCCTCTAAAATCAAAGTTACAATAGCAGATATTCAAATTTGCAAAGTTGATTGTCAACCGGACTGATTGCGATAGAATCAAGTCTCACTAGCTCATTGGAAGTAGGATTTGTTAGGGAAATGATGGTTAATTATTTTTCAGCATAATAACAGCCCAGTTAATGTGTGGGTGCAAGTGCGTATCCATTGGTGTATGTTTTTACATGCATATTTTTATTGTAAAATTAATACATTTATTGAAAACAAGAAAGCACAGAAAATATGAAATTAAGAAAAGATGAACATAATTTAGTTCAAAATTATATTCAACAATGTGTTATTTCAAATTTTTTTATCTTAATCCATTTGCTTGAAAGCATTGATATATGCTCCAAATTTCCTCCCAGATTCCACTTGGGGAAATATTTAGTATATTGGATTATGAAATAATTTATCTGTATCTATATTATTAGTACAGTTCTTAAAATTTACAGCCTGTTACTGTCTATGTGATTAATGATGTTGTTCACATGATTAAAATCCAAAGATAAAATATGATTATATTTTAGGGGTGAAAGTTAGGAAGCAAAATAGCATATTAATACATTTAACTAAAGTATTCATTTGGATAATCAAGGTCAAATGCTTCAAAAATAATAATTTTAAAGTGAGTACTTTCAAAAAATAAATTAGCAAAAATGATTTACTTTGTTTCTTAAAAAGAATTAGTGAAAAAATTTCTACCATCAACAAATAGTTGTTCTATGCCTAGTTTGTTTTTATCACTGAATAAGACTGAGCCCTTGACCTCAAATTTTTTCCTGCATCACCATTAGCTGTTAGGTTTACCTATACAAACCTTTATTTATTCAACATATATAAAATAATTATTATGCAGTAGATGTTATTCTAAGTACTTGGTAGATATGAACAGATTTAATAATCAAAACAACTCTAAGAGGTAATTAGTACTATTATCTCCATTTTATTACTGAGGAAACCAAAGCACAAAGAGAGAGAGAAAATAAAGAGAAAGAAAGAAAGAAGAAAAAGGAAGAAATAAAAAGAAAGACAGAAAGAAAAACAGAAAGAAAGAAAGAAAGAAAGAAAGAAAGAAAGAAAGAAAGAAAGAAAGAAAGAAAGAAAGAAAGAAAGAAAAGAAAGAAAGAAAGAAAGAAGAAAGAAAGAAGAAAGAAAGAAAGGAAGAAAGAAAGAAAGAAGAAAGAAAGAAAACGAGAGAGAGAGAGAGGAAGGAGGGAGGGAGGGAGGGGAAGGGGAGGGAAGGGAAGGAAGGAAAAGGAAGGAAGGAAGGAAGGAAGGAAGGAAGGAAGGAAGGAAGGAAGGAAGGAAGGAAGGAGAAGGAAGGGAGGGAAGAGAAATGAAAAAAGAAAAAAGGAAGGAAGGAAGGAAGGGAAAGAAACACATAGAAAGTGGTATGTAGACCTGCCATTTCAATCTATACCTTTGCCTCCTGTGCTTCTATATGTCCTGAGTTTAATATATACTTCTTTATTTATACAGTTTTAATATATAAATGCTAATCATTCTTTGATATAATTTGATCATAGATAAAATTAGCTTGCTATCAAAATATTCTGGTCCATAATTTTATAAGTTCACCTCTAGACCATGAGTAACCCTCAACCTACCATCTCCTCTTTTTGGACATGTTTGGTATTTGTATCCCTCTGTTTCTTGGTCTCTAAATATCTCTTCTTTTATTCAAGTGTTACCGTTCCTACAACAGAACCCTTTTCTTAAAAAGAAAGAATTATGAGTTAGTGTAATGTATAAAATAGAGACATTAGATGAAGAAGGACAAAATAAATATTCTCCAAAAAGTTATTTGAGGTGGCTTAGTGAAGTTGAAAAAGCATAGTTGCTGGTATCACATAGAAATAAATGTACCTTTGGGCAAATTATAAACCTCCCTAAACTAGCTTTTACAAACAAAATTGTGTTCATTATAGGAATTGAAGCTAACAATTTCACAAAATCAAGGGCAGTAAATTGATGGACCTCAGAATCTAAGGCACGGGTCGGAGGAAACCAAAGCACAAAGAGAGAGAGAGAGAGAGAGAGAGAGAGAGAGAAAGGAAAAAGAAAGAAAAGAAGCAGAGGAGAGGGGAGGGGAGGGAAGGGGAGGGGAGGGAAAGGAAGGGAAGGGAAGGGAAGGGAAGGGAAGGGAAGGGAAGGGAAGGGAAGGGAAGAAGGGAAGGGAAGGGAAGGAAGGGAAGGGAAAGGAAGGGAAGGGAAAGGAAGGGAGAAAGGAGAGAGGGAGGGAAGAAAGGAAGGAATGATTAGAGGAAACTCAGAGGTTATTCTCTCTGTATCTCTAGTTTTCATTTTATTGATTCTGCTTTCTCCAGACAGGCTTCCTTTGTATATCACCTTGCATGATAAAGTGCAGAGAGCTCCATCAGAGAAATGCAGTTAAAAAGCCAATAGATACCACCATACACCTAAAAGAACTATGAACAGATGACAGAAAAACAAAACAAAGCAAAACAAAACCTGAAAATCTGAATTGCTGGTGAGGATTTTGAGCAAGTGGAACTCCTATACTTTGCTGGAAGGAATGGAAAGTGGTACAGGAAATTTGGAAAAGAGTTTGACTGTTGTATATAAAATTAAATACATACTTACGTTACAAACTAGGAATCTCATTCCTAGATGTCTTCCTAAGAAAATTACAAACATTATATTCATACAGTGACTTATGCACTAATATTCACAGTAGCTTTTTTCATAATAACTCCAAACAAAAACCAATGTAAACATTCATCTACAGGTGAATAGATAAATAGAAATAAATCTATGCAATAATACATATTACTCAACAATGAAAAGGAACTCACTACTGATAGGTGAAGCACGGTAGAATGAGTAATGCCCTCCCTTCTTTGCAAAGATGTCTATGTCTTAATCCCTAGAACCTGCGATGTTACCTTATCTGCAAAATTAAAAGTTGTAGATGTGATTAAAGATTTTTAGCTGGGTACATCATCCTGGATTATCTGGGTGGGCCTGATGTAATCACAGGCGTTCTTGTAAGAGGGAGGCAGGAAATCAGAGAGACGAAAAAGGTGTGGAGAAATATGTGACAACAGAAACAATGACAACAATGATTAAAATGACACAACCAGGAGCCAAGGAATGCTATAAGCATCTGAAATCTGAAGGGAGCAAATAATGGATACTCCCCTGGAGCCTCCAGAAGAAACCAGCCTCCTGAAACCTTGATTTCAGCAAAAGTATTTTAAATTTCTGACCCAGAACTGTAAAAAATATATATAAATAAATTTGTGTTGTTTTATGCCAGTAATTTTGTGATATTTTGTTACAACAGCAATAGGAAATGAATATATCCAACAATGCAGATGAATCTCCAAAGTATCATGCTAAGTGAAAGAGAACTTGTTGCTGGATAAAATTAAATTGCGTGTTGTATTTTGCATATGCACATAGAAGTACTCATTTCGACAAAATCGAATCCAAGTTAAAAAGTAAAATATCCACCATATTTTTCCCGTCAACTACGATTATCCCTGCCTTCTACTTTTATTTTAAACTTCATTTCCAAAATTTATGTACCAATTTTTCATTCTGCAGTTGACTGTTGTATTGAATCTTGTAGTGAGAGAATGCCACCCATATTTGGGATTTGTTTTATTCTCTTTCCCTCTTTCTGCTCAGACTTTGCTTCTTTATACATCTTTCTTCTCTAGTAATTTTTCCCCCATTGGCCTAGTATGATTTTTCAGTTTGCTAATGCACAAAGAAAACCCATTGAGGTTTAAAAATATTATCTTAGTAATTTATTTTTTCTAAAAAATAAGAAACAGATTTGTTCTTAAAATATTTGCTATAGGGATTGACACTGGTGCTCGTTCTTGGGCCATTTATCGGAAAATCAAGCATCATGACCTTGGGGAACAAGCAAGGTAGCCTGCCAAGAGTATTCCACAATCAAAAAGAGTTGATTTGCTTTCATCAGATTTTGCCCATTAAAGAGATTTATAGATTTCATAATCTTAAATAACATAAAAAATTCCAATACTTAGTAATGAGATAGATCAAGACTATGACAGTCATCTGAACACACAGATGTTTGCCGGTAAAAATGTATCAAAAATTGTTTTTTCTTTTTTTGAGTTCACAGACAAGATGCTAACTTACAAATGAGAATGTTTCCTACCTGCTTATATTTCTATTACAGTAAGTGTTTTATTTTGTTATATAATAACTAGAATATTTTTGCCAAAAAGTAAACACAGTCAGTCTCTTCAAAGTAAAAGTGAAGTTTTGACAGTGAGTGCAAAAGTAAGGATTTGTTGAAAAAAAGTTGTATTATACAGAATTTCAAATACATAAGTCTAGAAACTTTTCTAATACTTTGTAATTTTTTGGAAAAAATTCAAGCATGTCACTTATTAAAAGGTACATAAAGTTGAACTTAAAAAGCACACAAACTAACCTTAGTTTTTGGGATTTCCTAAATTGTTTTAAAATAATCTAAAAGAAAATATTAAGTGGGCTTTTAAAGTATATTACATAAAAATATTTAACCCATTACTGTGCAAGAACAACTGACTGAAATAAATGAGGATTTAAGTTTTCTAGTCAAATATCTGTAGATATTTGTATAGTTATTGGTTGGGATTTAGAAAAAGTAGTGTAATCCTTTAAAGTTTCCCTCTTTATGAAGCTCTAAGATAGATTTTGTACATTTTCAAAGTATAAAAATAATTATTTAGAAATTTCTAAATTATCTTAAATGCTTAACAACAACAACAAATCTAAAAGAATTTCAGGAAGACACCACGAATAATTAACACCTCTAGGTATCCTTAGTTTCTACTTTGGAAACATCACTTTGATGCTCTCAGACTATTTTTTTTATTACTATTCTTTTTTTTTTTTGTATTTATAAACCACACTATTATAAAATTGTATATTACTTTAAAAACCCTTCGATATGCATGGCACTAAGCTAATACATGATGTAAATTAACACTAAATAATCTAGTTTTCTTATGAGATTTATGTGTAACCCTTGTATCTTTTTTAGTCTAACAATTCCTAGAGTGGACAGTTTAGAAAAATAGAAATATGTTTAGAAAAATAGAAAATTTTCACCTGGATGCAGTTGGTCATGCCTTGTAAACCCAGCAGTTTGGGAGGCAGAGGTGGAAGATCATTTGAGTCCAGGAGTTCGAGACCAGCCTGAGCAACATACTGAGACTCCGTTTCTAAAAACAAAGCAAAACAAAACAACAAACAAAAGAATTAGCTGTGCATTGTGGCACACATCTGTAATCCCATCTACTTGGGAGGCTGAGGTGAGATGATGGCTTGAGCAGTGAGGTTGCAGTGAGCCGAGATTGCACCACTGCACTCCAGCCTGGGTGACAGAGCAAGACCTTGTCTCAAAAAGAAATTTTTTTTAAAAAAAGGAAAACAGAAGATATTGGAAAGCCGATTAGGATGAAAATACTTGTTTATATTTCTCCAATAATCTTCCCACCTTTTGGGGTATATTGTTTTTCTTTCAGTTACAAACTCTGCTGGGGAATCTTATACTGTTGAATTAATCTGTAGTATATTTGTTTGTAGGGAGTGAAAAAGACATAGGAATTCAATCAGGGTTGTATCAATGTATTTTATGAAATGACTAGAGTTTAAAAAGAGGATTAGCCAATGATTTTCTCCTGAAAATAGGTAGAAATTTGTCTAATTCATACCAGATGACTTCATAGATAGTCTCTAACTCCTTGTTCTCAAACATTGACATTCTGTTTGTCTTGGTAACCAGCTCCTCTTTCTATTTGTGTTTAGTTTCAGTAATTGTGCTTGTATCTTCTTGTAAAACAAATCTCATTTGATTACTAGACCAAATCAGCCTATTTGTGTACAGAACCCCAAGGGACTAGAATTTAATCCCTTGAGTACTTAACATTCTTGTGAGTCAGGAGCAAAGCTGAAGTAAATTGATGATCAGAGGCACCAATGCCTAAATTCGTGGGTAGAGCTGACAGATACACTCTTCGTTCTATTAAAAGCTTGTAGACACATTTTTTCCCCAATAACCTCCAAGAGGGAACACAATTTAAAATGCCAATAGAAGCATTTTGAACCGTTAGAAAGAATGAATTTATGATCTGTGTTAGTTCTTAAAAATCATAAATTTAAATGAATGATGCTCAGTTGGAATTTCTACTTCTTTGGCTTACTGTGATACAAAAAGACAGTATCATTGTCTCTATTGCCTCTTCACTGCACAGTCTCATTTGTGTGCTTATGATTTTTCCTTCTCAAATTCTCCAGCTATTGTCTATAACAGAACAAGTTGTCTTATTAGCAAATCTTCACTTACAATTTTACATTGTGCTTGGATTTTTCTGTAAGTCTACATTCATATTTATTCAATCTGTTTTCTCTCTCAAATTAGCAAAAAAGTCAGAACTGTTGATGGCCCAATAGAAACAGCATTGTAGAGTTGGCATTTACTACCCATAAGGAAAAGAACCAAAGTAAACAGTGGCCACAAATTCCAATAGGCCAAAGTAAGCAAAAGCAAAGCCAGAATAAGCCAGTAAGAGGCAAAGTCAGGATAATAGGAAAACTACATATGGAAAGAGCTAAAATAGATGAAAGGAGGTAAATCTGGAAGCATTCCATGAGCTTACAGGCAATTGAGTCTGGAATAATTTTATGCCATATCTATAAACAATGTTTGCTGTAATGAAACCAGTTCAGGGAAGTTTAATATTTATTTTAAATTGGATTTCATAATGCTCTTGAAAATTGCTTTTTAAAATCAGGTTGGAAGTCAAAGACGGTTCCTTTTGTTTACAAATTTTTTAAATGATATACAGTCATTAATATGTTAATATATAACATGCTGTTACCTGCTTCAGCTATTTCCCAGAAGTATATACAGGTGTTTAGTGGTAGGTCTGTCTCCTCTTCACAGTTAATTGAATTGTAGTAGCTTTGTGCAATTCCAAATCCTCCTTTGTTCTCTTAGGATTGATTTGCTGTGGCATTGCTAGGTGGATATAAAAATAGCCTCTTGTCTTTCCGATTTTAAATGTCTGTGGGCTTTCCCTTCCACCGTTTAGTAATTAATGTCTCAGGGTAGTGTTAACTGTAATTTCAAACCACAGGAATATATTGGTTAATGCCGTAAGGGCTGCATCCTTTTCCAGGTATCCTACCCAGAATTTGGGATTTATGTGATTCTGCTTTGAATTCCTGGATCTATGCCTCAGTCCTGAATCTCCTGAACTAGATGTTCTTAGGACTCTGTATTTGGCTGGTAATTAGATTATTATGCTTATACCAGTTTAACTTTAGGACTGCCAACTGCTTTCCCAAGGGTCTCAGCTTGTCTGATTTTCTACTGTATTAACAAGTATGATGGCAATGACAAATGGCTGAATTCCCAAATGAACTAGCATAAGCAAAATTAAAGAGAATTAGTGTTTCCATAGCTGGAGCTTTCATCCACACCCCTGAACCCCACTTCTACCTTCCCAGGTTTTCATTTTTCTCTGTAGTTCTTTGGTTACATCTTGCAGATAGGGTTTCTTTACTTTGGGGTAAAGTTGAGTATTGTCAGCATCACATTCAAGTTTGCCTATTCAGGATCTTAGGAGGAAGCAGAAGAAAGCTGCTCTCCAACAGCACCTAAAAATCAATTCCAGTAGAGGACTGTGGCTTCTGGGTCATGTGATCACAGATGGGCTATTTACTGAATCTGAAAAGTCTGACTTATGTAAACATTCCTGTTGTAACAAGATAAGACTGCTGATATCAGAAAATGGATATGGGAGAACTTTTCAAGCAAATAAAAACCAGTATGCTTATCTGTCCCTAGAATATTTTTTTCTTTCTAAATTGTGTTATTGAATAACGTATTCCCCTAGGTTTCATCATTTTTCTACCTCTGCTTAAGTGGCTGGTCATAATGTACCAATCCTTTTCTGGGGACTAAATCAATAATCAGAGAACTGCATCTAGGATGTCACTGAAAAATTAGTAGAATGAAAATTTTAACACCTGAGTCCCAGTACCAATTTGTTAGAAACTCAATATAAGACCTTGGACTGGTCACTTGAGCTGTTTATGAGTCAGTTTTTTCACCTTTAAAATAGTGGTAATAAAGTTACTATCCTTAAGGTCAATTTGAGGGCTAACTTAGATAATATATATTAATCCTTTAGAATAGTTCTTGACATATAGTATGATTACATAAGTATTAGTTATAATAATAATATTGTAATGATTAATATCTACAGGACTATGTTTTCATATCTGTAAAATTAGGGATATACTTTAGATGAGAGTCTTACAAAAGCCTATATGACTCCATTAGTTTTCACATGGCTATAAAGATCTTCCCTGAGTCTGGGTAACTTATAAAGAGAAGAGGTTTAATTGACTCACAGTTATACATGGCTGGGGATGCCTCAGGAAAGTTACAATTATGGTGGAAGGGGAAGAAGGCATGTCTTACACGGTAGCAGGTGAGAGAGTGTGTGAAGGAGGAACCGTCAAACACTTATAAAACCATCAGATCTTATGAGAACTCACTCACTATCATGAGAACAGTATGCGGGAACTGCCCCCATGATCCAATCATTTCCCACTAGGGCCTTTTCTTAACATATGGGGATTATGGAGATTGCTATTCAAGATGAGATTTTGGTGAGGACATAGAGCCAAACCGTATTATTCCACCAGGCTGCTTCCAAATCTAACATTCTTTTTACATTTCAAAACCAATCATGCTTTCCTAACAGTCCCTCAAAGTCATAACTCATTCCAGCACTAACCCAAAAGTCCAAGTCCAAAGTTTCATCTGATACAAGGCAAGTCCCTTCCACCTAGGAGCCCATAAAATCTAAAGCAAGTAAGTTACTTCCTAGATACAATGGGAGTACAGGCATTGGGAAAATGCTCCCATTCCAAATGGGAGAAACTGGCCGAAACAAAGGGACTACAGGTCCCAGGAGGTCTAAAATCTAGCAGAATAGTCATTAAATTTTAAAGCTCTGAAATAATCTCCTTTGACTCTATGTCTCACATTCAGGGCACACTGATACAAGAGGTGGGCTTCCACGGCATGGGCAGCTCCATCCCTGTGACTTTGCAGGCCACACACCCCTTTCCCCACTGGCTGCTTTCATGTTAAGTGTTTAGTGTCTGCAGCTTTTCCAGGTGCACAATCCAAGTTGTTGGTGGATCTACCATTCTGGGATCTGGTGGGTGGTGGCCCTCTTTTCACAGCTCCACTAGGCAGTGCCCCAGTGGGGACTCTGTGTGGGAGCTCAAACCCCACATTTCTCTTCCACACTGCCATAGCAGAGGCTCTCCATGAGGGCTCTCCCACTTCAGTAGATTTCTACCTGGACATCCAGGCATTGCCATATATTCTCTGAAATCTAGGCAGAGGTTTCCAAAGCACAATTCTTGACTCCTGAGCACCTCTAGGCTCAATACCACATGGAAGCCTCCAAGGCTTGGGGCTTGAACCTTCTGAAACAATGGTCCAAGCTGTACCTTGGACCATTTTAGCCATGACTGGAGGTGGAGTGGCTGGGATGCAGGGTACCACATCCTGAGGCTGCACACAGCAGCAGGGCCCTGGGCCCAACTCATGAAACCATTTTCAACCCCTAGGCCTCTGGGCCTGTGATGGGTGGGGCTGCCATCAAGATCTCTGACATGGCCTAGAGACATTTTCCCCATTTTCCTGGTGATTAACATTTGGTTCCTCATTACTTATGTACATTTCAGAAGTTGGCTTCAATTTCTTTTCTGAAAATGGGTTTTTCTTTTCTATCACATCATCAGGCTGAAAATTTTCTGAACTTTTACCCTCTGCTTCCCTTTCAAACATAAGTTCCGATTTCTGATCACCTCTTTCAAGTTAAAATCTCACCGATCTCTAGGGAAGGGTCAGTCTTTTTGCTAAAGAATACCAAGAGTGACATTTGCTCCAGTTCCCAAGAAGTTCCTTATCTCCATCTGAAACCACCTCAGCCTGGACTTCATTGTCCACACCATTAACAGCATTTTGGTGAAAACTATTCAACAAGTCTCTAGGAATTTTCAAACTTTCCCACATCTGTCTTCTTCTGTGCCTTGCAAACTGTTCCAACCTCTCTCCGACTGTTACCCAGTTCCAAAGTAACTTCCACATTTGCAGGTTACCTTTACAGCAGTGCCCCACTCCTGGTACCAATTTCCTGTGTTAATCTTTTTCCACACTATTGTAAAGAACTTCCCTGAGACTGGGTAATTTATTTAAAAAAGAGATTTAATTGACTCACAGTTCCACATGGCTGGGGAAGCCTCAGGAAACTTATAATCATAGCAGAAGGGGAAGCAGGCACATTTTACATAGCGGCAGGTGAGAGAGAGTGTGTGAAAGAGGAGCTGTCAAACATTTATAAAACCATCAGATCCCATGAGAACTCACTCACTACCATGAAAACAGCTTGGGGGAAACCATCCTCATGATCCACTCACCTCCTACCATGTCTCCTAGATATATAAATAGTTTATGGAACAGAATCTGAGGAAAGGGCATGCTTAAAGTAAGTGCAAATAAGGGCACGTGGCTCATCTGCAGATAGAAGTGGCTACTCAGTCTCAGCAGTTGACTCTTGGTGTGAATGTAGTGCATTCTTATCAAATTTTTCCAATTTTTTGAGAGAAACAGGTTAGAATTTTTATGTTAAATGTTCCAATTTCTAAATTTTGAATTATTTTTAACATTAAACACTGTGCAGATCAGTGCACAGTGGGCATGGTGGTTCACGTCTGTAATCCCAGCACTTTGGAATCCCAAGGCAAGTGGATCACCTGATGTCAGGAGACCAGCCTGACGAATACGGTGAAACCTCATGTCTATTAAAAATGCAAAATTAGCCAAGCATGGTGGCAGCACCTGTAATCCCAGCTATTCGGGAGCAGGAGAATCGCTTGAACCCAGGAGGCAGAGTTTGCAGGGAGCCAAGATCAGACCATTGCACTCCAGCCTTGGTAACAAGAGCAAAATCCCATCTAAAAAGCAAAAGACAAAAAACAACAAAACCCATCACTGTACAGGTCAAAACTGCATGTTATAGTAAATCAATAGCAAAATCCTTCCTAATTTTACATAACTACAGGTAAGAATCTTGTCATCTTTTTAATTTGTTTTCAACTGAATTGTTTCATTCTGACCAGTGAACAATTTTTGTGTAAACACTTGCCTAGCATTTGAAAAGCTGAAAATCAATCTAAAGATCATCTAAAGGTTATACAGATTTTTCCTACTCTTATCTGACAGAATCCTGACCCTATTGTGCCATCCCTGTTTAAAAGTTCACTCCCTTTCACATTTTTTTCATGTTTTTCTAGTTTTGTTTTGTTCTGCTTTTTTTTTTTTTTTTTTGAAGACACCTTTAATCAGAAGTCATCAGAAGGTTATTTTGAGCCATGAAAGATGTACCAATTAAACTTCAAGAAAAATCTTGCAAAAGTAGTTTCTTTCAAATAGTAAGGACAATGGAATTCAAAAACTTAATTTTTCTAATCACAGAGGTGAGACAAACATAAAATTCATGGCAAACTCTACAAATAAAGTAAGATGAAAAAAACCTAAGGAGGAAGGAGGAAAGGTAGATAAAAATAAATTATTGCTTACTTTGAAGTCCTCAAATATGTTGAGTTATCAATGAATTCATCCACTTAATTTTATATTTATGGTATAAATTTTCATGATGTCTATTCTTTATTCAAGAGGCCTACATTTATAATTGTATTAGTTTGCTCTCAAGCTACTGATAAATATATACCTAAGACTGGGTAATTTATAAAGAAATTTTTTTTTATTATACTTTAAGTTCTAGGGTACATGTGCACAACGTGCAGGTTCGTTACATATGTATACATGTGCCATGTTGGTTTGCTGCACCCATTAACTTGTCATTTACATTAGGTATATCTCCTAATGCTATTCCTCCCGCCCCCCACCTCATGACAGGCCCCAGGATGTGATGTTCCCCTTCCTGTGTCCAAGTGTTCTCATTGTTCAATTCCCACCTATGAGTGAGAACATGCTGTGTTTGGTTTTTTGTCCTTGTGATAGTTTGCTGAAAATGATGGTTTCCAGCTTCATTCGTGTCTCTACAAAGGACATGAACTCATCCTTTTTGATGGCTCCATGGTGTATATGTGCCACATTTTCTTAATCCAGTCTATCATTGATGGACATTTGGGTTGGTTCCAAGTCTTTGCTATTGTGAAAAGTGTTGCAGTAAACACACGTGTACATGTGTCTTTATAGCAGCATGATTTATAATCCTTTGGGCATATACCCAGTAATGGGATGCCTGGGTCAAATGGTATTTCTAGTTCTAGATCCTTGAGGAATCCCCACACTGTCTTCCACAATGGTTGAACTAGTTTACAGTCCCACCAACAGTATAAAAGCATTCCTATTTCTCCACATCCTCTCCAGCACCTGTTGTTTCCTGACTTTTTAATGATCGCCATTCTAACTGGTGTGAGATGGTATCTTATTGTGGTTTTGATTTGCATTTCTCTGATGGCCAGTGATGATAACCATTTTTTCATTTGTCTGTTGGCTGCATAAATGTCTTCTTTTGAGAAGTGCCTGTTCATATCCTTTGCCCACTTTTTGATGGGGTTGTTTTTTTCTTGTAAATTTGTTTGAGTTCTTTGTAGATTCTGGATATTAGTCTTTTGTCAGATGAGTAGATTGCAAACATTTTCTCTCATTCTGTAGGTTGCCTTTTCACTCTGATGGTAGTCTCTTTTGCTGGGCAGAAGCTCTTTAGTTTAATTAGATCCCACTTGTCAAATTTGGCTTTTGTTGCCATTGCTTTGGTGTTTTAGACATGAAGTCCTTACCCATGCCTATGTCCTGAGTGGTATTGTCTAGGTTTTCTTCTAGGGTTTTTATGGTTTTAGGTCTAATATTTAAGTCTTTAATCCATCTTGAATTAATTTTTGTATAAGATGTTAGGAAAGGATCCAGTTTCAGCTTTCTACATATGGCTAACCAGTTTTCCCAGCACAATTTATTAAATAGGGATTCCCTTCCCCATTTCTTGTTTTTGTCAGGTTTGTCAAAGATCAGATGGCTGTAGATGTGTGGTATTATTTCTGAGGACTCTGTTCTGTTCCATTGGTCTATATCTCTGTTTTGGTACCAGTGCCATGCAGTTTTGGTTACTGTAGCCTTGTAGTATAGTTTGAAGCCAGATAGCATGATGCCTCAAGCTTTGTTCTTTTGACTTAGGATTGACATGATTGTATATTTAGAAAACCCCATTGTCTCAGCCTAAAATCTCCTTAAGCTGATAAGCAACTTCAGCAAAGTCTCGGGATACAAAATCAATGTGCAAAAATCACAAGCATTCTTATACACCAATAACAGACAGAGAGCGAAATCATGAGTAAACTCACATTCACAATTGCTTCAAAGAGAAAAAAATACCTAGGAATTCAACTTACAAGGGATGTGAAGGACCTCTTCAAGGAGAACTACAAACTACTGCTCAATGAAATAAAAGAGGACACAAACAAATGGAAGAACATTCCATGCTCATGGATAGGAAGAATCAGAATCGTGAAAATGACCATACTCACCAAGGTAATTTATAGATTCAATGCCATCCCCATCAAGCTACCAATGACTTTCTTCACAGAATTGGAAAAAAAAACTACTTTAACCTTCATATGGAACCAAAAAAGAGTCCGCATTGCCAAGTCCAGTAAAATAAATTTAGTGAACTCTCAGTTCCACGTGTCTGGAGAGGCCTCATGGTCATGGCGGAAGATAAAAAAAAAAAACATGTCTTACATAGCAGCAGGTAAGAAGGGAATGAGGGTGAAGTGAAAGGGGTTTCCCCTTATATAACCATCTTATCTCATGAGACTTATTCACTATCATGCCAACAGTATGGAGGAAACTGCCCCCATGATTCTATTATCTCCCACTGGGTCCCTCCCACAACACATGAGAATTATGGGAGCTATGATTTGAGATAAGATTTGAGTGGGGACACAGCCAAATCATATCAGTAATTCAAGAAATTCTCACTAGGTACTGCAAGTACTGCAAGTTCTTTTTGTCAGTGAAATGCATCACCACATCATTTGTGATTATTGAGAATATAATTATTTAACTATAATGAGATACTGTTTCACCTAGGTCAGATGACTAATATTAAAAATGTTGACATCAAATTTTGTATGTAGAATGTCTTTAAGTATCATAAATTGTTGGTAGACATTTAAATGAATTAAGTATTTTGCTGTTTTGTATTTCCTTTTAAACATACGTGTAAGTTATGGCCTAGCAATTTCAGTCCTATTTATGTATCCAAGATAAACGTAAACATATGTGTACAAGAAGACAAGTACCAAAAGGTTCACAGAGGCTTTTCTTCATTATAACCCCAAACTGGCAACAACCTAAATATCTGTCAACTGATAAATAGATTTTTTTAAATGCCACCTATCCTTACAATGGAATACTATTCAGTAATAAAAAGGAATGATTTAATATATAGCATGACCTGCAAGAATCTCAGAAACCTTATGTTAAATGAAAGAAGCCATTAACCAAAAATTGCGTATTGCATAGTGCGTGTACATGAAGTTCAAGAAGAAGGAAAACATATCTGCAATAATAGAAGGGAGAAAAGTGGTTACGCAGGTGTGTGGAGGTTGACTGGAAGAGGGTTGGCCCTCTGGAATGACAAAAATTTTCTTTGTTTTCATTGGGATAGTGGTTTCACAGGTATGTACATTGGATTGTGCACAGGGTCTATTCATTTAACTGTAGGTAAAATGAATTTGTGAATTTACAAACATTTGTCTTATATTTGCATGATAATTAGCAAAAATTTAATAAAGCCACCATATTATTGTAATGGTTAATTTTGTGTATCAGCTTAACTGAACCATAGGGGTGGTCATTCAGTTGGCCAAACATTATTCTGTACATGTCTGCAAGGGTGTTCCTGGATGAGATTAATAATTGAATGAGTAGACTGAGTAAAGTGGATTGCCTTCCCTAATTTGGGTGGGCCTCATCCAACCAGCTGAAGACCTAATAAAACAAAATGGTTGAGTGAGAGGAAACTCCTCCTGCCTGATTGCTTTAGCTGGGACATTGATCTTTTCTGGCCTTTGAACTCAGACTCAGAGGTTGGTTTTGTTTAATCGAATTTTGATGAGTTATACACCATTAATAGCATGAAAGAGATTGTATTTCATACCTTCATTTCAGGAAATTAGTTACTTAGTCTCATCCCCTGTCACTCACTCTGTGTTCTGGAGGCATTAGCTCACTTTTCAAGCTAATTTCCTCTGTATAACTCTCTTTTACCTTGCTTTAAGTATTTTATTATTAGAATTAAGCCTCATTCATTTAATCAACGCTCAGCTACACAATTCTCAACATCATTTTCTTAACCATTATCATCAATAACTTCATCATTATCAGAAAGACAGTTCACGTAACTGGCTAATAGCATAGACTTTGCATCCAAAATTATTGGCTGTTTGACCTTGGTTAACCCCTTTGTATCTCAATTTAAATCACTGCAGAAATAGCACCTATCACATATTGTGGTCAGCATAAGATGACTTAACAGATTTCAAATAACTAAAAAAGGAATTTGTCTGAACATAACAAAGTGACATAATCATTATAAAAAATAAAACTCTGTATATTGATACATTGTCTTTTGTACCATCACTAAGCACGTGCATCTGTTATAGGCTTTCACGATTCTACAGGAAAAAAAGAAAAAGATAAAGAAGAGGCAAACTTTTTTGATTTATAAAACTTAACATTCACACATAAACCACAAGATTAATTAAAAATTAACATTTAAAAAGTGTATTGCATATGAAGTAAAATATAAAGTATTGAAAAACATCAATTTAGTATTACCTAAAATTTACACATTCTCTTAGAACCTAATAATTTAGATCAAAAAGAGATGTATCTAAAAATGGCAAATTTTTTGTTGTTATAAATCTAATTTGCCTGACAATTAGTATTCTTTCAGCTATATTTTAAAAAAAAATACAAGAACTAAACAGTAGAGTGAAGATTAGTTAAATTAGGGAAGAGTAGAGGTTTTTTCAGATCATTAGAAGCAGAAATATGATTAAAATGATGGAATAATTGTCTGATCTTGCCTGTGATGGCTGTTACCTTAACTTTAAACTTAAAAATACATGACTCAAAAATAATGTTGCTAATGTCTTGGGCTGTATTTTCTTCCACTGTATTCACAAAACCATAATTTTGTTTTTACTTCTAACTTACTTTCCTCAGGAGGCTATCAATAGAATCAACACTCTGGGCAAATTACTGAACTTGAGGAAAAAGAGACAAATAATTTTTTAAATAAAAAAATAGATTTCCTCTCCCATTAAAGTCCAATATCTTAAGCTGTGCAATATTCTGAGACTCTGTGCCCACCATACTCCCTTTTTTCTTTGTAATTTATTATCTCTCTCTTAAATGATTTCCATCAGCATGCAAATATTCCCTCTTTAAAAAATTAATTTCCTTTAACTTACATATCTTTGATCTGCTGCTGTATTTCTTAGTTCCCTTCAACACAAAACTTTCTTAAATGTCATCTACTTTTGCTGTGCAGACACTCTTTAGTTTATATAGATCCCATTTATCTATTTTGGCTTTTATTGCCATTGTTTTTGGTGTTTTCGTCATGAAGTGTTTGCCCATGCCTATATGCTGAATGGTACATGAGAAGAGAAAACTAAACACTGCATGTTTTCACTCATAAGTGGGAGTTCAACAATGAGAACACATGGCCACAGAGAGGGGAACATCACACACTGGGGCCTGTCGGGGGTCGAGATTTAGGGGAGGGGTAGCATTAGGAGAAATACCTAATATAAATGACAAATTGATAGGTGCAGCAAACCAATATGGTACATGTGACATATTGGCACCTATGTAACAAACCTGCCCATTGTGCACTTATACCCCAGAACTTAAATTATAATTTTAAAAAAAGTCATCTATAGTCATTATTCTTATAATCACAGATTCTTGCCCTTCGTTTTTACTCTTCCCCATGCTGTTTCATTATTTTCCATTGGTCAGGCTAGGGTTGTAAGTGATCTCTAACAGCTGGGAAATTCAGCGCTCATTCTAATAGGCTCACCTTACTAGCTATCTTAATGGAATCCAATACTGCTGACCTTACCTGATCTACTTTGTTAGTTGTAGCAGATTATATTTTCCAAAGATGACTGCACCAACATATCCCAACAAAGTAATATTGAGAGATGGGGATCTATGTTTCCTCCATTGACTGATGGATCTTTGTTTCCTTTCTTCAGCTTCTTTGGACCTTTTAAATTGCATTATCCCATAAAATGTGGTGGACTCAATGTTGTAGGGCCTATAAGACTAAGTAATGAAGGCTGATATGAACCCACCTGACTCTGTCTCGGGATCATACAACTTGGGAGCCTAAACAGATATGTAAGAAGTACAGCTACCCTAAAGCCACCATTCTGGAGTGATTACATGGAAATGCTACCTAGTGATAGAGAGGAGGATTTAGAAACTCCAGCTGGCCCAGCTTCCAAGTGTGAATCTTCACAACACAGGCACCAGGCACTTGAGGGGAAGTTTCCATATAATTTCAGCCTGTTGCCTTCAAGTTATCCCATCTTACACTTAGAGCAGAGTAAAGTAAGAGCCTGGCTCAAATGCTGATTCACAGAAAAATATTTATTTTTAAATAACCTAAGTTTTGGAGTGTTTGTACTACAGAGTCATAGTAGTTAAAACACTTGTCTTGGCTTCTACAATAGTAGGCATTTTGGATAGCCCCTACCTCTACTGGTTGCCCCTTTTTGTTCTCTTCTACTGACTCCTATTTCTGTGCCCAGTCTTCTGGTGTTTCAGGATCCTGGGCTACCCATTATGTTCTACATCAATTATCTAAATTGCTTTATTTCATCCTTACCCATGGCATTTACATGGGTAACGAAAGTTATCCCCTTCTACTCCACCACCCTGTACTTCTATCCCTGACATCTCCTCTTGAATCCTTGAATTCTAGGAACATAAACATAATGGCCTACTTAACATCTCCACTTGAATATTAAATAAAGAATTCAAACTTTACACGTACAATGCTGAGCTCTTGATCTCATCTCCTTGTAAAACAGACTTAAAACTTGTTTCTTCCCTAGCCTTCTTCCTTTCAGTGAATAGAATTACAATTCACACAGTTTCTCAAGTGCAAAATTTAGAAGTAATTTTTGATTACTCTCTTTCTCTCAATTGCTGCATCTAATTTATTTCCACTGATTGAACCTCTACAACATTATCTCCAATCTTGTCTCCGTTTCTATTTCTTCTCTCCATTCAAGTTGCCATTATCTCTTTCCTAAACTTTAGCAGTAGCCTCTTTAGTGATATCCTTAATTTCCATCTTGATATACATTAATCTATCTTCCACATAGAAACCAGAGGAATCTTTTATAACAAAAATCAGATCACATTACTAATCTAGCTCAAAGCCATCCGATGTCTTTTCATTTGAGCAAATTTTATTTTCCAAAGAAGACTTAAAGTCTCCCATCCTCATTTACTTCTGTGAATGTAACTTGATATTCCTACCACTGGAAGGTGGGAGTCTATGTCCCCTCCCTGTAAATATGGATGGCCCTATGATTCCAGTGGAAGTGACACTACAGGTAATGAAATTAGATAAAGTCATACCTGATCCCCTTAGGACACTGTCTAACCCAGTCTCCATGTCTGAATAAATTCATGTAACCTATGGAGAGGCCCATATGGAGAGATCTGGCCCCTCTAGCTTCAGCTAAATTTTCAGGCCATAGCCAGTATTAATTTGCCAGCCAAGGAAGTCAGCCATCTTGACAGGTGGAACAAAGGTGGGCTTTCTTCACCATACTTGGTCAAGTTGCAGAATTATGAGCAAAGGAAATTTTTGTTTTTCTTTTAAGTCACTAGGTTTTGGGATTTTTTTTTTAAATCCAGTAACAGATAACTAATATAAATTTTGGTACTGGAAAGTGGGGTGTTGCTGTACAGACCCTTAAACATGTAGCATTGGCTTTGAGATAAGCCATTGATGGAAGCCAGAAAAGCTTTGGAAAAGTGTTACCAGAAGCCTAAAGAATGTTGAGAAAGCTGTTTCTGGTAGCTCAAGGAAAGTAGGAAAATGTGATTGGAAGATGTTTAGTAGCAGTGGAAACTTTGACAACGCTATTACCTCAAGTAACAGGCAAAATGGGAAATATAGCAATGAACATGATGATCAAACTAAGGAAATTTTCAAGCAGAAAATTGGAAGTGTCACCTGGATTCTTTTCACTGCCTATGATAAAATGTCAGAGAGAGAGGAATGAGCTAAAAATTAAGTCTTAAATATAAAATATTCAGAACTTTCTTAGTTGGAAAATAAATCAGTTTCTCTTTCTTACTCTTTCTGGATTGCAAATGATGTTCAAATCAAGGACTGGCTTAAGGGAGAAAATCAATTATACTGTACAACTTACACTTAAGACCTCAGAGAGATCTAAGATGATTCTTTATATAATTTTTGAAACCCTACCTCTAAGGAGTATAGCAATGTGTTTTAAGTGTCTCCCCCCATGATACAATAAGGCTTATAAGGATCTAAAGGATGGTGTCCCAAGGCAATCTCATGGCAAGGTCAAGAAAGAGAATGGCCTGTCTTGACAAGATTTGTGGTTTTGGCTTTTGTCTGATGGAATGAATTGCACACAAATACACAGAAATCCCACAAATATTAAAATAATTGTATCAACTTACAAGAAGAAGGGAAAGAAACAGCACAAAATGGAATATTGCTAAGCCCTCAAACCTTTACAAGTAAGAAATAGGTATAAAAAGGCCTAGGAAAATGAAAGGTGGACTCAGGGCAGAATGAGGAGATCTTGGAGTGCAGCAAAGAGCCATAGAGAACAATTTCCAGGGAGTAGGACTGAACTCTAATCAAAGAATTGGCAGCATGTGCCTGGCATTTCAGGATGCATATGGATCATAGACCACTGTATTCCTCCTTCCCATTCCCCACCCTTTTGTGTAGGAGTGACTACAGCAATTTTCCAATGCCTGTCCCACCACTTTATTGTGGGTATTTGGAGAACGAGAAAAAATATTTTTTTAGGTAAAATGTGTGACATGAATCATGTTGTAAAAAAGAGTGCTCAATGAGCTGTATTTGAGGAATTGCACTCAAGGGAAATTATTTTTTTACCTAAATTGGATTAATATGATAAGATTTTGAACTTTGAGCTTATGTAATTATGAAGCGAGACCTTTAGTCTTGGGGGAATGACTGTATTGTACATGTGAGAGGTATATAAATCACTGTGGCCTGAAGATAGACTGTGGCAGATTGTAGTTTTCAAAGATTTCCTGTCACACTTGTTTTTTATTCTTTATTTTTCTCTTTCTTTCTACTCTCTTTACTCTCTCTCTCTTTTCCCTCCCTCCTTCCCTCCCTCCCTCCCTCCCTCCCTCCCTCCCTCCCTTCCTTCCTTCCTTCCTTCCTTCCTTCCTTCCTTCCTTCCTTCCTTCCTTCCTTCCTTCCTTCCTTCCTTCCTTCCTTTCCTTCTTTCCTGTCTTTCTTTCTGACAGGGTCTCACTCTGTTTCCTGGGCTGGAGTGCAGTGGCACATTCATAGCTCACTGTAGCTCAAACTTCTGAGTGCAAACAATCCTCCTACCTCAGCCTCCCAAGTAGCTTGGACCACAGGCATGCATCCACTCCTGGCTGATTTTTTAATTTTTATTTTTGTAGAGACGGGGTCACACTTTGTTGCTCAGACTGATCTTGAATTCCTGGCTTCAAGAGATCCTGCTGCCTCAACCTCTAAAAGTACTGGGATTGCATGTGTGAGCCACCATGCCCAGCTACTTTCTTTTTCTTACAATATGACTTTGAAGGTCTTCCCATCAAGAGGTATTCCTTTCCCTTGAATATGGGCAAGGTTGTGATTATTAATGCTATATAACTTTTGTGAGTAGGCCATGAAGCATGGTACATTTTCCTTGTTTATTTAGGATGCTTGCTCTTAATACCTAGCAACTCTGCTTGTACAAGTCCAAGAGACCTGTTGTGGGGAGGCTCACATGAAGAAGAATGTAGGTGCCTGGCCTACAGCTTGATTGAGCTGTCATCTGATAACCCATAAGAACTTGACAGCCTTGTGAGTAAACCATCTTGAATCTTTCAGGGCCCAGTTGAAACACTTCAGCTGATGTTGCATGGATAATTGCAAATTTGTGAGCAAAATAAATTAATATAGCTTTCTGTTTTAATTAAACAATATTTTTTGAGACAAGATCTCACTTTGTCACCCAGGTGGGAGGAGAGTGGCACACTCACAGATAACTGTAGTCTCAAATTCCTAAACACAGGAGTTCCTACCACCTCAGCCTCCCCACTAACTGAGACCACAGCGTGTACCACTGTGCTTGGCTAATTTTTTAATTTTTTTGTAGAAATGGAGTCTTGCTATGTTGCCCAGGCTAGCCTCAAGTGATCCTCTTGCCTCAGTTTCCCAAATTGTTGGGATTACAAGTGTGAGACACTGAACTCAGCCCAATATGGTTTTTTGAGCTACTAAGTTTTGGACTGGTTTGCTTCAAGGCAATATATGATTGATAAAACACTGAATATAGAATAAAATTAACCTCTTATGTTGTCCTATTAGGCTCTGTGAGGTTTAGTTTCTACCAACACCCTAGAGTCATGTCATACCATTCTTCACTCTGCTTACTTTGTTTCACTGACTTTTCTCCTGTTTTGTAAAACTAGCTAGTTCTTATCTTCAGGCATTGTCATTGTCACTCCCTGCTGAGAATATTGTTTGTCCAAATCTCATAATTCAGACTCAAAAATAGAGTGTCTGGCCACTCAACCTAAAGTAACCCACCATAAACTCTAGCCCATCTCCCTATTTATTTTCATCATAACTTTTATACCTATCTAATTTAAATTGAATCTATTTGTCTATCTAATCTAAATTTAATGTTTTTCACTCTGAGTACACATTCTCTGTTAAGACAAAAGTATTGCTCATCTTGTTTTTTCCCTAACCCGTTACCTAGAACAGTGCCTGTCATTTAGAAGGCACTCCACAAATATTTGCTGACTTAATGAACCCGTGGAAATAAATATTAATTCAGTTTTACATTACAGAGCAAAATAGAAATCCAAGATTTAATCCAGTTCATACTATAAAATAATATCTTCTTTGTAAAAATTAAATGCATTAAATTGACATAGCAAAATCTTCACCATCCCATGGCTATATAAAAACACAATTGGTTTCTATACCACTTGGATTTTTTCTACAAATTCTGATATGTGGTTTGTGTCAATAAACCATACAAAATAAAATTTTCAAATAAAACTTATGTATTTATTATTTGATCTTGTTCTATTTATATAAATCTTTTATTTTATGCAAAAAAAAAAAAAAACCAAAATATGATTCCTGCAACTTTCCATCTTTTTTTAGAGGCAGAGTCCTACTATTTCACCCAGGCTGGAGTGCAGTGGCACAATCATGGCTCACTTCAGACTCAACTTCCTAGGGCCAAAAGATTCCCTCACCTCAACCTCCTGAGTAGCTGGGATTACAGGTATGCACCACCATGCCTTGGTAAGTTTTGTAATTTTTGTAGAGACAAAAATTGTCCAGACTGGTCTGGAACTCCTGGACTCAACTAATCCTTCCACCTCAGCTTCCACCTCAGCCTCCCAAAGTATTGAAATCACAGGTGTGAGCCACCATGCTTGGCCAATTTTCACTCTTTACGTCAGGCTTTGAGTTTAGTGTCAAACTTAAAAAAAAAAAAAAAAAATTTCCAAAAATGAAAAAAAAAAGTACTGGTAGCAATCAATAAAATAAAAGACTCCAGTTTCTATGAGTTTGGAATGTGGATTCCTGGCGTTATAGAGATACAGCTTTTTCATCTAATTAACGTATAAAATAGACAAATAGTTTCATCTTACTTTCTTGGAGTTTACTCCTTTGCACCCTGAAGCCTAGGTAGCAAAGCCAGTGCACAAAGATCGTTAGAGTAACACTTTTCAACAAGAAGTAGTCCCAAAGTAAGTGAAAGGAATTTCTTTAGTGATTTTCTCCCTAAAGAGGAGCAGTAGTCTGAAATCTCACTAGCATCTAATTCTGAATGAATCAAGAAATCTGTTTATGTCATAATCTAGTATTTGCAGCCTGCTTTGATTTTCCTCGGGATTTCATTGAATATATTTTACTGAGAGAAGTGTGCAAAGTACTTCTGATTTGAGAAACGTGAAAAGGAAGCCTCAGGCCATGAGACCAGCTTCTACTCTGAGTCATCCATTTGCCTGTTCTGAACAACCTCTACTATTGGCTCTTACACAAGGATCTCCCAAGAGTAGTTGTTGGTAGGCTATAATTGCCTATTATTTTTAACTCATTCCCTTACTCCTTTGATAAGAGTTGAGAGCCCAAGACTTTAATGGATTTTGCACTTAATGTCTTATTCTATTAACCTAATCATAATGCAATTTCACTTAAGCACAAACACAGCCACGGCAATCATGACTTAATTTTAATTCCTAACTCACTGTAAGTAAGCCAGCTTATGCTTTTACTAACCAATTTCCAATGCATATAAGTAATCACACATATTTAGCATATTACAGTGCTTAGCTCTGTTTGATGAGCAAAAGATTATGTATTTATCTTGACATTTCACAAGATTTTTCATTTATTTCTATACTGTTCCCTTAGGTTACTAGGTGCAGTCACTTTCCCTACCACCAGAATTCCACTATCTGCTGCTTATCTTTTTCTTTAGACCCTTGCTTCACCTTCTTCCTCTATTTGTTACAGCTCTTCAGGTGATTGGACTTCCTCCACTTTCCTTACTTTCTTATCATCTCATAGCATCTTCAATCATTTTCCACTTATATTATTTGCTTTATGCCATACTATATTTGTAAAACACATAAAAGATTGCTAGTATTTTTATTTTATAGATGATGAAACTGATGTATGAAAGATAAATGACTCACCAGAGGCTATGATTTGTGGGCCTTTTAGTGGGTTTAATAGGAAGAAAGCAAAGGTGAAATGCCAGAGTAGCGAAGGTGGAGAAAGTTGAGATGAGTGATAGAGACCTAAGAAAGAGGAAATTAAACGGTCCAAGGCATAAAATGATGTGAGGAATAGTAGAAAGAGAAAGAGAAAAAGACCTTAAAATTGATGACTCTTCTGTCCTGCTGACTTCAAAGCGCATTTCAATTTGAAATCTCTGTCACCTCATTGCGTGGAGATGAAAGAAAGAAAACATACAGAACATTTGTCTCTTCCTGAAGTTTCCCCAATTCATAAAATCCCTAAGACACTAAGAGAAGAACATACTGTGAACATGTGTAGTTTGATGTCGGTTATTGCCATTTCTTTTCATGCCTTAAAATACATTTTATAAATTCAATTCCACATATCAATCAACTAGAACAATATCTAAACAACATGATAGAGCAATGGACAAAGGAAATGAAGGTAATTCATAGAGGAATAAATAAATAAGAGCAAGAATCACGTAAAAATGTGACACTACATTGGTGATTACAAGATGTATCTGAAATCAATACAATTCAAAATTTCTCCAAAAAACTGTTTTTTTTAAAAAAAAGGCAATGATTAGTGAATGTGGCAGTGTGGTGAAATATACACAGTTGGTGGAAAGCAAATTGGAAGGCAAACTACTTTCTGCTGTCAATCAACACGTGAATGTGCACACACTTTGACTCAAAAATTCTGCTTGCAAAATTCAAAGATATAGATACTTCCCCACAGTACTTCATCATTTTTAGGAAAAAAAAAAAAAAAACAGATGCCTTATATTTTATCAATAGGGAGATAATTTAATAAAGTAAAGGTTATTTTCAATTTGGAGTAACTGGCTGATGTAAAAATGAGATGTACTTTTGTACAAGGATGCCCACACTACTGTGTTTGATGAATGGGGAAAAAATAAAAGAGAGCAATATACAAGGTCAGATTTCATTTTGTAAAAAGAAATATATTGTTATGTATTTTTATACATGTAAATACAACACAGATACATATATAAACATTTACACTTGCATGTGCGGAATGTGAATTTTATATATTGATGTGCTAACAGATTACAAGTGTGTAAGAGCTTGGGAGATAGGTATGAAAAATGTACTTTTCACTTATATATTAATACTTCTGTATTACTGAATATTTTCTATGAACATTTACTTATTTTAAGGTTACTTACTTCAAATTATAGCCAGTGTTAATAAAAGCTTGACGCCCTCCATGCCCTGCCCCAAAAAGGCTAGATATTCTTGCAAATTCATCATTCTATACATGACTGCTTTCTATGTAAGCATCAAGTGTAAAATGCCAAGCATATTATGAACTCAAAATACCTTTAATGGCTAATTTAATGTAAAATAATGATAAATATTTGCCAATGACCTAAATAAAAAATAATTTAACAGGTGAAAGAAAGAATGAAAGTATAAACATAATAAGGTTACAGTAGGTGTATTAGTCCATTCTCATGCTGCTGTGAAGAAATACCCAAGACTGGGTAATTTATAAAGAAAAGAGGTTTAATTGACTCACAGTTCCAAATGACTGGGGAGGTCACAGGATACCTACAATCTTGGTGGAAGGCACCTCTTCACAAGTTGGCAGGAGAGACGATGAGTGCTGGCAGGGTAAATGCCACAGCTAATAAAGCCATAAGAGCTCGTGAGAACTCACTCACAATTACGAGAACAACATGGGGGAAACCATCCCCTGATTCAATTACCTCCCACCAGGTCAGTCCAATGACACGTGGAGACTTTGGAAACTACAATTCAAGAAGAGATTTGGGTGGAGACAAAGCCGAATTATATCAGTAGGGAAAATAAAGAAGAAAAATGAGTATGGCAAATTAGAAAGTTACAATCCTCTATAAAGAATTTAAAAAAATAAAATGGAAAGCTAAACATCAAAATTTAACTGAGTGGAAGTAATAACCATTAAACATTGATATAAATGATTCACTACTTTATGCCTATTTTATAAACAAAATAAAACACAATCATGTATACCATTAGATACAACAAATTATCTTTGCTGTAAAATTGCTTAAGTAATAAAAACATATGTCACTCATTAAAGTTCTTTAACCATCAAGATTTCCTCATAATTCTATAAATGTATTTTGCATAGAAGATTTGCTGTTTTGCCGAAAGAATTGAATTATCTGGTTTTCACAGTGTATCAACTAATTATATTTAATATGAAATCTTTTTTAAAAAATAGTATGTACTTTCTTTGGTTATCTTTATAGCTTTTCAATTAATACCTTTGAATTGGCAAGAGGAGAAAGTGCCTGATGTGTTACATTTAATTGTTCTAAAAGTAATCATTGTTCAAAAGATGTGAAGCTATTGTTCAGAACCAGGATACTTAGAATGCATTAGACACATTGATGCTGACATCAGAAAGGTGGCTTGCTCTCATTACTAAAATGTGTTACCTTAGGACATTGCTTTTATCCAAAAAAAGGGCCATATTCACAAAGATCATAACCATAAAGGTTTCTGAAAATTTATGTTTAAAGGAGAAAAATGAAATGCTGACTTCAAGAGTGGTGAATGTTTATTTTTAAATATTTAATAAGGTGGCTAATTTATGTCACTGTTAATTTTTTGATGTGTATAAAATGTATCTTTTAAAAATTTTTCACTGATACTGAATATTTGTGGATCTTTATGGAGTACATATGATATATTGTTGTATTCATAGAATGTATACATGTATGGATATCCATCACCTCTGCTACGTATCATTTATATGTGTTGAGAATATTAACTCTTTTACTTCTGGTAGATTTTATTCAGCATCTTTAAATAATCAGTCATTTCTAAGTTAAAGTAAGAAACAACTTGACAGTTTTGTGCTTGTTTTCTTTCAGAATACTGTGTTAATAGTACTAGGATATCCTTTGTAGAAGCTAGGGTAATTGGTGACTTTTGAAATATTTTATTTTATTTTATTTTTATGTTTATTTTTTTATTATTTTTTAAATTTATTTTTTATTATACTTTAAGTTCTAGGGTACATGTGCATAACGTGCAGGTTTGTTACATATGTATACTTGTGCCATGCTGGTGTGCTGCACCCATCAACTCGTCAGCACCCATCAACTCATCATTTACATCAGGTATAACTCCCAATGAAATCCCTCCCCCCTCCCCCCTCCCCGTGATAGGCCCCGGTGTGTGATGTTCCCCTTCCCGAGTCCAAGTGATCTCATTGTTCCGTTCCCACCTATGAGTGAGAACATGCGGTGTTTGGTTTTCTGTTCTTGTGATAGTTTGCTGAGAATGATGGTTTCCAGCTGCATCCATGTCCCTACAAAGGACACAAACTCACCCTTGGTTATGGCTGCATAGTATTCCATGGTGTATATGTGCCACATTTTCTTAATTCAGTCTGTCACAGATGGACATATGGGTTGATTCCAAGTCTTTGCTATTGTGAATAGTGCTGCAATAAACATACTTGTGCATGTGTCTTTGTAGTAGACTAATTTTTAATCCTTTGGGTATATACCCAGTAGTGGGATGGCTGTGTCATATGGTACATCTAGTTCTAGATCCTTGAGGAATTGCCATACTGTTTTCCATAATGGTTGAACTAGTTTACAATCCCACCAACAGTGTAAAAGTGTTCCTATTTCTCCACATCCTCTCCAGCACCTGTTGTTTCCTGACTTTTTAATGATTGCCATTCTAACTTGTGTGACATGGTATCTCATTGTGGTTTTGATTTGCATTTCTCTGATGGCCAGTGATGATGAGCATTTTTTCATGTGTCTGTTGGCTGTATGAATGTCTTCTTTTGGGAAATGTCTGTTCATATCCTTTGCCCAGTTTTTGATGGGGTTGTTTGTTTTTTTCTTGTGAATTTGTCTGAGTTCTTTGTAGGTTCTGGATATTAGCCCTTTGTCTGATGAGTAGATTGCAAAAATTTTCTCCCATTCTGTAGGTTGCCAGTTCACTCTGATGGTAGTTTCTTTTGCTGTGCGGAAGCTCTTTAGTTTAATTAGATCCCATTTGTCAATTTTGGCTTTTGTTGCCGCTGCTTTTGGTGTTTTAGACATGAAGTCCTTGCCCATGCCTATGTCCTGAATGGTACTACCTAGATTTTCTTCTAGGGTTTTTATGGTATTAGGTCTAACATTTAAGTCTCTAATCCATCTTGAATTAATTTTCGTATAAGGAGTAAGGAAAGGATCCAGTTTCATCTTTCTACTTATGCCTAGCCAATTTTCCCAGCACCATTTATTAAATAGGGAATCCTTTCCTCGTTTATTCTTTTTCTCATGTTTATCAAAGATCAGGTGGCTGTAGATGTGTGGTATTGTTTCTGAGGCCTCTTTTCTGTTCCATTGGTCTATATCTCTGTTTTGGTACCAGCACCATGCTGTTTTGGTTACTGTAGCCTTGTAGTATAGTTTGAAGTCAGGTATCGTGATGCCTCCAGCTTTGTTCTTTTGACTTAGGATTGTCTTGGCAATGCGGGCTCTTTTTTGGTTCCATATGAACTTTAAAGCAGTTTTTTCCAATTCTGTGAAGAAACTCATTGGTAGCTTGATGGGGATGGCATTGACTCTATAAATGACCTTGGGCAGTATGGCCATTTTCATGATATTAATTCTTCCTATCCATGAGCATGGTATGTTCTTCCATTTGTTTGTGTCCTCTTTTATTTCACTGAGCAGTGGATTCTACCAGAGGTACAAGGAGGAACTGGTACCATTCCTTCTGAAACTATTCCAATCAATAGAAAAAGAGGGAATCCTCCCTAACTCATTTTATGAAGCCAGCATCATCCTGATACCAAAGCCTGGCAGAGACACAACAAAAGAAGAGAATTTTAGACCAAGAGCCCTGATGAACATCGATGCAAAAATCCTCAATCAAATACTGGCAAACCGGATCCAGCAGCACATCAAAAAGCTTATCCACTGTGATCAAGTGGTCTTCACTCCTGGGATGCAAGACTGGTTCAACATACGCAAATCAATAAATGTAATCCAGCATATAAACAGAACCAAAGAGAAAAACCACATAATTATCTCAATAGATGCAGAAAAGGCCTTTGACAAAATTCAACAGCCCTTCATGCTAAAAACGCTCAATAAATTCTGTATTGATGGAACGTATCTCAAAATAATAAGAGCTATTTATGACAAACCCACAGCCAATATCATACTGAATGGGCAAAAACTGGAAAAATTCCCTATGAAAACTGGCACAAGACAGGGATGTCCTCTCTCACCACTCCTATTCAACATAGTGTTGGAAGTTCTGGCTAGGGCAATCAGACAAGAGAAAGAAATAAAGGGTATTCAGTTAGGAAAAGAAGCAGTCAAATTGTCCCTGTTTGCAGATGACATGATTGCATATTTAGAAAACCCCATTGTCTCAGCCCCAAATCTCCTTAAGCTGATAAGAAACGTCAGCAAAGTCTCAGGATACAAAATTAATGTGCAAAAATCACAAGCATTCTTATACACCAGTAACAGACAAGCAGAGAGCCAAATCAGGAATGAACTTCTATTCACAGTAGCTTCAAAGAGAATAAAATACCTAGGAATCCAACTTACAAGGGATGTAAAGGACCTCTTCAAGGAGAACTGAAATATTTTATTAGTGCATCTCCTGATGCACTCAGCTAGTTTTAGGGGTCAGCAAAGTTTACTTCACAGGTTCAATCTGGTGAAGTACTTGTTTTTGTAAATAATTAGATTTACAATCATTAGAACACAAGTGTGCCCTTTCATTTATTTATTGTCTATGCTGCATTTTTGCTAGATGTGAGTAGTTGCATCAGAGGCTCTGATTTGCACCGCCCCAAATATTTACTATTTTGCCCTTTACAAAAATATTTGCTAACTCCTGATTGGAACAAATTGATTCTTTTGTCTTGCTCCAGCACTGTAACAAGCCCCAAAACCACAGAGAGTACACATAGACTATAGCAGAATTTCTCATGCTTGAGAAAGGTGACTATTCCTTTGGAAGGATGCAAAGTATTCTTCTCACCACCAGTAATTATTTAAATTACTTTTATTATATAATTTCTTAAGTCCAAGTAAATACATATTTAGTTATACACTCTTTATAGGTTTAGCTTGTCCCCAAACATATTTGAAGTATTGCACACATAAAATTAACATTAAATGGATTTAATGGTAATATTATTTTGCACAAACTAACTCTGTACTTGAGGCATAAAAAGGGCACCACCTGATATGACTACAGCCTTTTCAGTTTGGTACACGGCTCCTACTGTACTCCATGTGATGACTGAGTTCCCTCTCCATTTTTTTCTCCATGTAAATTTTCATGAAACCTCCCTTGGGACAGAAAATGTTGAATTAATTGTATTTGGTTTGTTTAGGGAGCACATCATGAATGATGAAAGATCATATAACTGAAGTTCTTAAACAATTCATTTCAAACTGATATGCAGTGTGAGCACTGGAATCTCATAGAAGTTCTTGTTTATAATGACCACTGAGGTTATTTGGTATGAGTACATATGTATGCATACATAAATCTACATACATGTATGTCCATACATTCAATATAATTTAGATGGAGAGGGAAATTTAACTGTTCTCATTGAGAACTTGTAGGTTACCTGTATACATTGGCTTACCTCTATTCTGGTTACAAAACACTGACCTAGAACAAAGATAGAAATATTTTAAACGTTAAAGAAGAGCAGATTAATGGTCATTTAGGCAAGGAAGAACAACGCTATAACGTTGCTTAATGCTGGAGGAGCTATCATTATGAAGTATTATAACTTAAGCAGAAAGTTCAATCCAGATTCCCTATTTCACACTCCTGTAAGCAACCTCAAATTTTAATGAAATAAGCACATTAATGTTCTATTCTGCATAATGTGAATTATTAAGAAATTAAACAGAATATAGAAGATAAATGTATAATATGCTACAAAAACTCAGAACTAATCTAAATAATATCCAAAATTCACTGCATCAAATGGTTAGGTATTATAAAGCTTTAAGTATTTGTATTAATAACTACCAAAACAAGTGGTTAAAACAAAATCAATACTTAAAAATTCTGAAGAAGTTTGGTTAAGTTAGAGGAAATGATATAAGGTATAGGAATTTACTTAGTAAAGATACTTGTAATAATGAGCCACAGAAAGTTTTGATTCCTATAATGACAAATCCATGTATGGAAAAATGGGCAAAATCATTATATTTATTTAAAAAATGAGATATCAAATTTTAACTTACATTTAGACATATTTGATGCTTACTGAACATCTTTAGAGAGGATTTAGATAACTACACTTATATCACTATAAAAATCTAATTTCATTTGCATTTTGAACTACCAAAAATTTCAAAATTATGATTCTTCTAGGTGATGCATCTCTGACTTGAACATGTTCCAGGTACCAACAGTCTAACCAACTGTTTTAGAACAGATCATAAAATTTGCCTGGGGTGACAATAAGTGAGAATGATGACTTGGACTCAATTCTAGGTTACTTTTACTTTAGTTTTCTTCCAAAGCAGTAAATAAACAGAGTAGCTGACATAAATAAGAAAGTAGGTGACTGATGTAAATAAGAAAAGAAAGTAGGTGGGGGTTCCCTCATTGGTCAGCGTTCTCTAGAGGAACAAAAATAACTTGTGATGGTTAATACTGAGTTCAACTTGATTGGATTGAACGATACAATGTATTGATCCTGGGTGTTTCTGTGAAGGTGTTGCCAAAGGAGATTAACATTTGAGTCAGTGGGATGGGAAAGACAGGCCCACCCTTTATCTGGGTGGGCATAATCTAATTAGCTCCAGCATGGCTAGAATATAAGCAGGCAGAAAAATGTGAAAAAAGAGGCTGACCTAGCCTCCCAGACTACATCTTTCTCCCGTGCTGAATACTTCCTGACCTTGAGCATTGGACTCCAAGTTCTTCAATGTTGGAAATTGGACTGGCTCTCCTTGCTCGTCAGCCTGCAGACAGCCTATTGTGGGACTTTGTGATCATGTGAGTTAATACTTAATAAACTTATATATACATGTGAGTTTATTATATATAATATATATATTTATATATATATTATATATATATTCTATTAGTTGATTTCCTCCAGAGAACCCTAATACAGATTTTTGTACTAGGAATGAGGCCATGATTCTCTCTTTTTATAATTCAAATTAGTCTTTTGTCTGTTCAACCTAGAAGTTTCCTGCTTATATAAATTAAATAGGAATGCTGTAGGTTTCCTATCAATTTCACTTCTAGGAACACCGTGATTAGTCAATGCCAGAACTCTACATGAGTCAGACTATTCTGATTGCTGCTTTGCCTCTGCTGTCCATTACAGTAGCTACAGCCACCGTGTCTTTGATGGTTGAGTACTGCCACTTGGCCCCTGCCACCTCGGGATCCAATTATTCCCAATGTATTTAAAATCTGTAGTTGAGTGACTGTGGTTCCCACTGTCAGATCTGAGGTTCAGAGAAGAACAATTACAGGGCTCTTCAAAGATGTAGGTGCTACCCTCACAAATCTATTTCACAAAGCATTGGTCAAAGTTATATTTTTTGGACCCTCCCAGCTGGGATGAGTAAGTCTTAAGTGACTAATCCACTCCACTATCCCAATCTCCTTAAGCCCTTGGTTCCCCTCCTCTACATTAAACTAAGGAAGATCAGAGGTTTCCAGCTCACTTGCAGTGGGCCATCTTTTAATCCATATTTTAGCTAAGCAAACAAGTAAACTATTAGAACCTTTTTAAAATTCCCTGAGATGCAATGTTAAATATGGAGCCCCTACTTAGTGGGCTGAAAGCAATAAATTCAGCCTGATCCAACTCTATGTTCCTTCCACCATTATCTCACACAGTTAATATTCATTCCCATGCCTGTTTTCCAGATTTCTGTTTCTACAAATTAGCAAACTCAAGCAGTTCTTTTTGAGGGTGGTGCACCTCCTCATGAGTCACACTCTAAACCTCACCTTCAGGGGCCCACCAGGGCTTTAGTCTAGTTATAGGTGTAGAAGAAAACAGGTGTCTCCTGAGGAGAATCAACATTATCTTGCTGGCAACTGCCTTAGGGGAGGCCATGACTGTTGCCTCAGACAGTTCAGGGTTTATCTCCTCAGACATAGGTGGAAAGGCTGATGGCAGCATGGGTCAGGGAGGGGACATTGTCAATACTGGGGATGGGGAAGCTGCTTCCTCTAGCAAAAAATGGTTAATCAGCTTTTACAAACTCGGTGTCCCCAGCTTCATCAGGGTCTTCCCACACATCTGCATTCCAAGCTGCAGGCTCCCATTCTTTTCCAATCAATGTCCTCACTTTAATAGTAGACACTTTGTGTCTACTGTGCATGCACCTTTCATTGTAGGTCAGCCACTCACATGATAAGAGTCTGTGTCTGTTTTTTCACAATTTCAGCTCTTTCTCTACAGGAAATAAGACTCTCACTCAGGGCAATCTTAGCAGATCTGAGACTCAGTATCTGCTTCTGAAGTTGGAAGATGGAATCCCTGAGTTCATCATTTTCTTTCATCACTTTGTCCACTGAACTTAGGAGCAGCCAACCAGCTTCATTGTGTTCCTTGGTTCTCCACTATTGTTGAAGGCATTATGTATAGAGTCACTAAACTCCTTGCCTCTCATGAGCGATGAATCAGGAGTGTCAAATGCATTTTTTCTGCATAACTCTCTAAACAATTCATACTAAGGACTATCAGTGTTCTCCATACAATTAGATGTAGAGTCCTTAGTATTTTTGTGTTTAATCATGTTAAGCAGCCAACTCCAAAAACCCCAAAACCAATGAAAGAACTCTATCCTTAATATCCTGTTCCTCTAGAACAGGATATTTTGGTACTTCTGGTACCAAAATCTGGATTAGTCAGGATTCTCTAGAGGGACAGAACTAACGAAATATATAAATATATATATATATATATATATATATATATATATATATATATATATATATACACACACGCACAAGGTCCCACAGTAGGCTGTTTGCAGGCTGAGGAGAAAGGAGATCCAGGCCAAATTCAAAAACTGAAGAACTTGGATTCCAATATTCAAGGACAGGAAGCATCCAGCATGGGAGAAAGATGTAGGCTGCAAGGCTAGTCCAGTCTCTCTTTTCACTTTTTTTTCTGCCTGCTTATATTCTAGCCATACTGGCAGTTGATTTATTGTGCCCATCCGATTTAAGGGTGGGTCTGCCTTTCCCAGCCCACTGACTCAAATGATAATCTCCTTTGGCAACACCCTCACAGATACACCCAGGATCAATACTTTGTATCCTTCAATCTAATCAAGTTGACAGTCAGTGTTAACTATCGTACGGGGCTACACATCTTTTCTCCTAGACTACATACATTTTCGTCTGTATGCCATTAAGGTACATCAAAGTTTGGTGGTGTTGTCAGGCCATGAAGAAAGGGAAGCTACTAAGTCTCAGTGTGAATCTATGGGCTCACTCTCTTTTGTACCCCGTAGTCATCTCAGCACCCAGGAACGAGTTACACTATAATAAAAGGCAACAGTCCACTACTCAGGAACCTGCATGGGGATGCCATCTCTACAATGCCTGGGAGGTTTCCTTTTATGCACTCTTAGACATGGCTGGGCCTGTCATACCAATAATATTCTGTTTCCCTTATTACCAGTACATGAAAATTTTTTTTCTTGAAACAAAAGCAGAATACAGGTACAAGGAATAAGGAAAACAAGAAAGAAAAACAATGATACATTTTTTTCCAATTAAGAGATTCCAAATTATTTTGACCCAAAAAACACTTTAGATTATTATCCCATCATAAAATGTTCTGTAAGCATTATGATTTTGAAGTGTTATTAATCTTCTCTACAACATAGTCAGGGAATTTAGTATACAAATAAATTTTATCACAAATGCAATAATGACCACATTCATATCAAGAAATGCCATATGAACCTTATCTAATATGGTAGCATATTTTACACTCCCCTTTCTTCTCAGAATAGACTGTGGCACATTTCAAAATAGATTCCCTTTAGTTCATGACTTGTTCAGTTGCAAATTCATGTAAACTACAGAACCAGTTTGGCACCTGCTGTGATCATGAGTCTACTGCTGTTTCTCTAATCAGAAAACATTCCTATTAGATAAACCATCTGGCTTGAAAAGCATCCCTTTTGCATTCAAAATGATTTTGTTAGAATTCAGCCAAAGTATATTTTAAAAGGAAAGATGTGTCAGCAAGACCAGTCGGTTTACTAATGGAACAATCCTCTATTAAAATACCATTTGTGGGATAAAAGCCATAAAATGAAAATATTATACAACATGAACATATTCTAGCTACGTGTAAAAATGTGGGTGATGCCAACCTTTGTCCAAGGCTGTACTCTGAAATCTGTGGAAATTTAGCCAGTCATGGGCATCATCAGATCAGAGCCAACTAAATGGCATGTTATTCTAATTGTAATCATTTCCATTGAAGTGTGATATATAAATGTTGCTCCGTGACTATTAGCGTTATCTGTGGGTAGTAGGGTACCACTTGGTTATCTACTGAGTAATGTTTATTCTTGTAGTTGTGAGTCACTTTTATTTACATTCATATTCTTCAAGCTATATATATTTTGTATCATTTTGTCAAATAGCAATAACAATGTAATATGATTTTAAGAATAATTCATAGGAACACAAAGTATCTAGTCTTAGTATTTTTAGTAAATTTGGGGTAATATGATGATAAATATTTTATTTTCTAACCAGGCACAGCTAGTAGGGAAAAAGGTGGTTGAAGCATATTGACTCAAAGTTAATTAAAGCTTAATGGTCATTAGAAAAAGGATGGATGCTAAAATAAATGTTGCTTGTTAATCTCTTCTCTTCAATTAACATGTTTATCAAATTTTTTTTGTGTATGAACAGACTTGCTAAAACGTTCTTAATTACATTTTGAAAACTAGAGACCTGATTCTTTCCTTCAAAGAGCTTTCCTCTATTTGAAGAAGCAAGACTAATATATAAAATACCTAGTAATGAAGGAGAACCTGTGAATTTTTGAGATTTGATTGATAATACCATAGAGATCAGAAAAAAATCCAAATAGATGACGTAGAATTTAAGCATTGTTTTAGTTGACAAGTTACTGTTAGAAGAACAGTTGGCAAAAAGGCAAGATACTTGAGAGAACACAGAGAGAATAGCGGAAGTGTAGATTACGGGTAAAAAGATCTATATAGCATACAATGGCATTTTCAGTTGGAAATGTCAAAGTTAAGGTATTGATAGCTATCCAGAGTCCTGGTAATGTGAGTCTAATAATTTAATACTTGCCTATAGAAATCAATACTCTCATTGTTTTGGCTTTATTTTTTTTAAATGGACTGTGAACTCATCCACAGGGCATATGTTGTACTTGAGTAATTTATAATGTCTCATATCTTGCAGTGCTCACAAGACATTTTCTCAAAGAATGAACGTTTAAATGGGTGTATCATAAGTGCTAATTACATGATTGCCTTTTGTGATTAAAAATATTGCTGTCATTTTCTGCTTAAAAATCCAAAATCGTTTTTATATTGTCAATGCCTGGAGGGAGAGAAGTAACTTTGTTGAATTAATGTAAAGTTTGATTATTGCTAAAATGAAAGAAATAATAAGAATAAAATTGGAGAATCCTAACAACCTACACAAATCATCCTTTTCATCCTCCTTTGTTATAATTTTCCTTTTTTGCTTGCTTTAAATTCCCACCATTGAAATAGCTCTTTTGGAAAGTACAGTGGATATGAAATTATTGTCTTCAGGAAGCTACTAAGAACGTACTATGTATTATTTGGAACTGTTATGTATTATCTGCATCTAGAAATGGGTGCTAAAATACTTTGCCATCACACTATTAACAAGGACATTTTCATCAGATTTGGTAGTTAACAACTTTGAAAGCAGAGAGAAGAGTTTTGTTCGAAAAGAAGACGCTGAAATACAGTCAAATTTCAGGAGGAAGGGGAAAAACCCATTATCTATTTCTAGGACTTGGGAAAAAGCACCATAATAATCAAACATATGGAAAGACATGCTATATCAAAACATATCTACCTGCATATTCTATGTGCATGTGTGTGTGTGTGTGTGTGTGAGAGAGAGAGAGAGAGAGAAAGCATGTATGTATGCTCATGTGCAGGTGTGTGAATGTGTGTCTACGTACAAACTGGTATGTGTTAATATATTTCAGGTACTGTGACAAATGTTTTCATATTCACAGTTTATAATTTATTTCTCACTTACTCTTACATGGCTTTTATAGCCAAAAAAAAAAAAAAAAACAAAAAACAAAAAAAAACTGCCACACTAAACTCCAGTAGCTTCCACAATGCCATAGAACAGGGCCTATGAATTCCATCATTATGTATTCCAGATGCACAGTGACGCAAGTCAATAAACAAAGGTGAAAATGAGTGATACTCCCAGTATTGCTTTTATTGTGGTGGTTGGTATTTTCCAGAACTAGCAGAGTTTCAGATCCTGATCCTCGTAAGGTTGTGCTGAACAAGTGTTGCCACTTCAAGGATGAGAACCCAGTTTGATGGAAGACTTCATGAAAGATTTCAATAAACTCAGAAGTATTGACCTAGCTCACTGCTATTAATTAGAGCCTTTCAAACTTCAGGGACTAGCTAAATTTATATTTACTACATCTCTTTTTGACATAATCAGAAAGATCCAACAATAGGTTTCTGATCGTGCCAAAAAGAACTAAATTGTATATTAAATTTTTCATAAATGAACAATTGAATAATGATATGTTTTAACCATGGTTATGTATTTGTGTGTTCTTTTAGTAGAGTAGTGCCACAGTTTCTGGTATTTACGCCTGATTTTGAATCCAGCTCTGTCACTTAATAGCTGTGGGACCTAAGACAAGTCACTTAACTTCTCCATGCCTTGGTTTTCTAATCAGGAGTTGGTTTGAGAATTAAATCTGCTAGAACAGTGCCTGAAACATAGTAAGCACTATCATTAGCTGCTATTATTTTGACATTTATGTAGATATTCTTAAATAATGAGATAGATTGGTATGGTGGCTATTTTAAATTACTGACTTTTAACTGTGAAAAGTGACATCAGATGAAGAATGAAGAAAAAGCATTTCCTCTATCTAAACCTCTCTGGAAATTCTAGGTCCTTTTCTTCCTTGACCTATTCTGCCCACATTGAGATGATGCATATAGCCTCCTAGTTGAGAATTATTAAGTTCTATTGAAAGAACTTACAACTGTTTTGTGAATGTCAATGGTGTGGTGGCTGAAAATGGTTAGGAAGCATTGATTGAAGTAGGGTTAGAGCACATGATCGTAATTGGCCTGAAGAATAGCTTTAATTTCACTCTGCTTTTGTGACACAAACTTTGAACCTAGATGTAGAATGTAAACCTATCCATAGTGAGTGTAATATCCACTCCAAGTGACCTTCAAATGAATCTCTAAGTCAGATATTATTTGCACAGCAAAGTGCCAAGAAAAAAAAATTTGCCTGTCTCGAGGAACAGGAATATTCTCTCTGGTTCTTGGGGGTTTATTTGTTTTGGGGGGTTTCTTATTTTTTGTTGTCGTTTTTTTCTCCCTCATTAGAATACAAACTCAATGAGAACAATAATTTTTTAATGTTTGTTCACTACCTAGAATAGAGTCTGGCATATGTAATTATTCAATAAATATTCACTGAATAAATAAATGAAGTACTTTTTCACACCTTGAAACAAAACATTATATTGTGATAACTTTAAACAAGGTCCTAGTATATATTTGTTGTTTCAATTTTATAAACATCAATTGTTCACCTCTATGAACATGACATTTATAGTATTTTTATTTTTTCAATTTTAGTTGGCAAAATTGGTCCTACAACAAATTATTTTATAGACATTCTTTTACTACATCTTAGTAACTTGCAGATATTCCCACAGTATCGGAAACTGAAAAGTATGTTTTCCACTGTGTGATTACATTTAAATTGTCCACATTAGCCATTGTGAGGAAAATTGGCTTTTAGAAAAATTTTCCTCTTTTAGCCAACAAATTCCTAAAGGTAGTAGTTGATATATTTTGCAGTGTTGAGTTAACTTGTCAAGCACACAAATTACAAATTGATTTGTGATTTCTTGATAATCTTAATATAGTTAGGCATAATGCATGAATATGTAATAGTGTGCAGTGAAAGGAAGATGATGGGTTGAAGGAAACTGGGAACTTCTCTAATTTCCTCCCCAGGCACTGTTTATCACAAATATTTCCAAACTAATAGCCTTCTTTGTTTGCCAACTTTGGTGAAACTCTTGCCTACAGGTTTATAGAGTATGACATTGACAACTTCCTGGATGTATCTGTCTACCATAAACTATTTCCACATACTTTTTAGGTTTGAAACCACCATTACAAGTTGTTGTTGCTCTTTTTGACATTCATAAGGGTTTAATGTTTGGACTAATTTTTTTTCATTATAATTCCAATTAGAAATAGCCTAGAGTCTGTGTGTTATTTATTCATACCAAATAGTTTGATTTACATACATGAGTTATGTTTGTTATTTCTTTCAACCAGTACCTTCAGATCTTCCTCCAATGTTAATTTTAGCTTCTAAAAATATATTTTTCAACTTTCAATTTTTTTTTTTTTTTTTTTTTTTAATGCTTAGGCAACCAAGTTTATTTGCACAAGGGAAGAATTTTTTCCCACATAGCACATATGACATTCTTCTTCTTTTTTTGGTTTCATTATTATTATACTTTAAGTTCTAGGGTACATGTGCACAATGTGTAGGTTTGTTACATATGTATACATGTGCCATGTTGGTGTGCTGCACCCATTAACTCGTCATTTACATAAGGTATATCTCCTAATGCTTTCCCTCCCCCCTCCCCACCCTCCACAATAGGCCCTGGTGTGTGATGATCCCCTTCCTGTGTCCAAGTGATCTCATTGTTCATTTCCCACCTATGAGTGAGAACATGCGGTGTTTGGTTTTCTGTTCTTGCAATCGTTTGCTGAAAATGATGGTTTCCAGCTGCATCCATGTCCCTACAAAGGACATGAACTCATCCTTTTTTATGGCTGCATAGTATTCCATGGTGTATATGTGCCACATTTTCTTAATCCAGTCTGTCACTGATGGACATTTGGGTTGATTCCAAGTCTTTGCTATTGTGAATAGTGCTGCAATAAACATACATGTGCATGTGTCTTTATAGCAGCATGATTTATAATCCTTTGGGTATATACCCAGTAGTGGGATGGCTGGGTCATATGGTACTTCTAGTTCTAGATCCTTGAGGAATCGCCACACTGTTTTCCACAATGGTTGAACTAGTTTACAGTCCCAAAAACAGTGTAGAAGTGTTCGTATGTCTCCACATCCTCTCCAGCACCTGATTTTTTAATGATCGCCACTCTAACTGGTGTGAGATGGTATCTCATTGTGGTTTTGATTTGCATGTCTCTGATGGTGAGTGATGATGAGCATTTTTTCATGTGTCAGTGAGCTGTATGAATGTCTCCTTTTGAGAAATGTCTGTTCATATCCTTTGCCCACTTTTTGATGGGGTTGTTGTTTTTTTTTTTTTTTTCTTGTAAATTTCTTTGAGTTCTTGGTAGGCCCTGGATATTAACCCTTTGTCAGATGAGTAGATTGCAAAAATTTTCTCCCGTTCTTTAGGTTGCCTGTTCATGCTGATGGTAGTTTCTTTTGCTGTGAAGAAGCTCTTTAGTTTAATTTGATCCCGTTTGTCAATTTTGGCTTTTGTTGCCGTTGCTTTTGGTGTTTTAGACATGAAGTCCTTGCCCATGCCTATGTCCTGAATGGTATTCCCTAGGTTTTCTTCTAGGGTTTCAATGGTTTTAAGTCTAACATTTAAGTCTCTAATCCGTCTTGAATTAGTTTTCATATAAAGAATAAGGAAAGGATCCAGCTTCAGCTTTCTACTTATGGCTAGCCAATTTTCCCAGCACCATTTATTAAATAGGGAATCTTTTCCCCATTTCTTGTTTTTGTCAGGTTTGTCAAAGATCAGATGGATGTAGATGTGTGGTATTATTTCTGAGGGCTCTGTTCTGTTCCATTGGTCTATATCTCTGTTTTGGTACCAGTACCATGCTGTTTTGGTTACTGTAGCCTTGTAGTATAGTTTGAAGTCAGGTAGTGTGATGTCTCCAGCTTTGTTCTTTTGGCTTAGGATTGTCTTGGCAATGCAGGGTCTTTTTTGGTTCCATATGAACTTTAAAACAGTTTTTTTTCCAATTGTGTGAAGAAAGTCATTGGTAGCTTGATAGGGATGGCATTGAATGTATAAATTACCTTGGGCAGTATGGCCATTTTCATAACATTGATTCTTCCTATTCATAAGCATGGTATGTTCTTCCATTTGTTTGTGTCCTCTTTAATTTCACTGAGCAGTGGTTTGTAGTTCTTGAAGGGGTCCTTTACATCCCTTGTAAGTTGGATTCCTAGATATTTTATTCTCTTTGAAGCTACTGTGAATGGGAGTTCATTCCTGATTTGGCTCTCTGTTTGTCTGTTACTGGTGTATAAGAATGCTTGTGATTTTTGCACATTAATTTTGCATCCTGAAACGTTACTGAAGATGCTTGTCAGCTTAAGGAGATTTGGGGCTGAGACGATGGGGTTTTCTAAATATGCAATCATGTCATCTGCAAACAGGGACAATTTGACTTCTTCTTTTCCTAACTGAATAACCTTTATTTCTTTCTCTTGCCTGATTGCCCTAGCCAGAACTTCCAACACTATGTTGAATAGGAGTGGTGAGAGAGGGCATCCCTGTCTTGTGCCAGTTTTCAAAGGGAATGCTTCCAGTTTTTGCCCATTCAGTATGATATTGGCTGTGGGTTTGTCATAAATAGCTCTTATTATTTTGAGATACGTTCCATCAATACAGAATTTATTGAGCGTTTTTAGCCTCAAGGGCTGTTGAATTTTGTCAAAGGCCTTTTCTGCGTCTATTGAGATAATTATGTGGTTTTTGTCTTTGGTTCTGTTTATATGCTGGATTACATTTATTGATTTGCGTATGTTGAACCAGCCTTGCATCCCAGGAAGAAGCCCACTTGATAATGGTGGATAAGCTTTTTGATGTGCTGCTGAATTCTGTTTGCCAGTATTTTATTGAGGATTTTTGCATCGATGTTCATCAGGGATAGCGGTCTAAAATTCTCTTTGTTCATCATATCTCTATCAGGCTTTGGTATCCGGATGATGCTGGCCTCATAAAATGAGTTAGGGAGGATTCCCTCTTTTTTTTTGATTGGAATAATTTCAGAAGGAATGGTACCAGCTCCTCCTTGTACCTCTGGTAGAATTTGGCTGTGAATCCGTCTGGTCCTGGACATTTTTTGGTTAGTAGGCTATTCATTACTGCCTCAATTTCAGAGCCTGCTATTGGTCTATTCAGGGATTGAATTTCTTCCTGGTTTAGTCTTGGGAGAGTGTAAGTTGCAAGAAATTATCCATTTCTTCTAGACTTTCTAGTTTATTTGCGTAGAGGTGTTTATAGTATTCTCTGATGGTAGTTTGTATTCCTGTGGGGTCAGTGGTGATATCCCCTTTATCATTTTTTATTGTATCTATTTGATTCTTCTTTATTTTTTTCTTTATTAGTCTTGCTAGCGGTCTATCAGTTTTGTTGATCTTTTCAAAAAACCAGCTCCTAGATTCATCGATTTTTTGGAGGGTTTTTTGTGTCTCTATCTCTTTCAGTTCTGCTCTGATCTTAGTTAATTCTTGCCTTCTGCTAGCTTTTGAATGTGTTTGCTCTTGCTTCTCCAGTCCTTTTAATTGTGATGTTAGGGTGTCAATTTTAGGTCTTTCCTGCTTTCTTTTGTGGGCATTTAGCGCTATACATTTCCCTCTACACACTGCTTTAAATGTGTCCCAGAGATTCTGGTATGTTGTATCTTTCTTCTCATTGGTTTCAAAGAACATCTTTATTTCTGCTTTCATTTCGTTATGTACCCAGAACTCATTCAGGAGCAGGTTGTTCAGTTTCCATGTAGCTGAATAGTTTTGATTGAGTCTGTTAGTCCTGAGTTCTAGTTTGATTGCACTGTGGTCTGAGAGACAGTTTGTTATAATTTCTCTTCTTGTACATTTGCTGAGGAGTGCTTTACTTCCAACCATGTGGTCAATTTTGGAATAAGTGTGATGTGGTGCTGAGAAGAATGTATATTCTGTTGATTTGGGGTGGAGAGTTCTGTTGATGTCTATTAGGTCCGCTTGGTGCAAAGTTGAGTTCAATTCCTGGATATCCTTCTTAACTTTCTGTCTCGTTGATCTATCTAATGTTGACAGTGGGGTGTTAAAATCTCCCATTATTATTGTATAGTAGTCTAAGTCTCTTTGTAAGTCTCTAAAGACTTGCTTTATGAATCTGGGTGCTCATATTTTGGGTGCATATATATTTAAGATAGTTAGCTCTTCCTGATGAATTCATCTTTTTACCATTATGTAATGGCCTTATTTGTCTCTTTTGATCTTTGATGGTATAAAGTCTGTTTTACTAGAGACTAGGATTGCAACCCCTGCTGTTTATTGTTTTCCATTTGCTTAGTAGGTCTTCCTCCATCCTTTTATTTTGAGCCCATGTGTGTCTCTGCATGTGAGATGGGTCTCCTGAATACAACGAACTGATGGGTCTTGACTTTTTATCCAATTTGCCAGTCTGTGTCTTTTAATTGGACCATTATTTCATTTACATTTAAGATTAATATTGTTATGTATGAACTTGATCCTGTCATTATGATATTAGCTTGTAATTTTGCTTGTTAGTCCACCCAATTCAAGCTTCCTGGGCAGCTTTGTTTACCTACTTATGACTCAGCAATGGTGGGCTCCCTTCCCCTAGCCTTGCTGCAGCCTTGCAGTTAGATCTCAGACTGCTGTGCTAGCAATGAGGGAGGCTCCCTGGGTGTGGGACCCTCCGGGCCAGGTGTGGGATATAATCTTCTGGTGTGCCATTTGCTAAGACCCTTGGTAAAGCACAGTATTAGGGTTCAAGTTACTCGATTTTCCAGGTGTTGTGTGTCTCAATTTCGCTTGGCTAGGAAAAGAAATTCCCTTCCCCTTGTGCTTCCCAGGTAAGGTGATGCCTCGCCCTGCTTCAGCTCTCACTGATCAGGCTGCACCCAGGGACCAGCATCGACTGTCCGACATGCCCCAGTGAGATGAAGCTGATACCTCAGTTGAAAATGCAGAAATCACCCATCTTCTGTGTCGCTCACGCTGGGAGCTGGAGGCTGGAGCTGTTCCTATTCAGCCATCTTGGGTGCCCACCCCTCCCCCCCCCCCCGGATATCACCAACTTTCTATTTGTGAGGCTGTTAGTCAATCAGACCATCCATGTTTACCCACTTCTTCAGGACCTTAAATATGAGAGGGATTATTTATTTTCCTCATACTCTTTCCCTTTTTTTAATTTTCCTCACCTGACATTTAATTTACCAGGAAAACCTGAAATTGATTTGTTTTTAAATCCATTCACTTCTCTTTCTCTCCAAAGCACGTGGATGGCTGCATGAACTTCTAACAGACTCTCCTCTTCTCATTTAAGTCCTTTACGTGATTTATTCTTCAGAAGTGAATGTTTAGAAGAAAGGTAAATTCTATCAAGCTGCAATGAAGCACCATATTGTAAAATAGCATGTCATAGCCCTTAATCCATGCTCCATATTGGGGCCATCAAGGATTATGGAAAGTGACTCCACCAATGAAAACATTGGTTTTCATTTTATCTTCTGCTATTCCAGGTCATTTTCAACTTAAGGCCTTTAATTTCTTTCCACCTTGCCCAGTTCTGGCTGGCTGCCTTCTCCTTGTTAGGTTTTTGCTCATATATAACCTCCTTAGAAATAATAGTTCTTAACTTTCTATTTAAAATATTATCCTGCCATGTCATTTTCTTCAACAGACAACTCTTTTCCTCTTATTTATGTTTAACAACACCCCGAGTTTGTATACCTTCTTTGCATAGCTACATGTTTCAGAGGATATGAGCCCCATCCCTATTAGTCTAAGTCTTATGCACTTCATTATTCATCAGTCTAACCCTGAAGTTTTCAACCAGTGCAAGAGCTCCACACATAGAAATTCTGATATCGATCTGAAGTTTTAATTTTTTTAAAAACTTCTAATTTTCTAAACCAGTTTTGTTTGTTTGTTTGTTTGTTTTTTATTAAGATCTCATTCTGTCACTCAGGCTGGAGTGCAATGGTGTGATCACGGCTCATTGCAGCTTTGACCTCCTTGAGTTCAAGTGATCCTTCCATCTCAGCCTCCCAAGGAGCTGGGGCTACAGGTGGGCACCACCACATCAGATAATTTTTTTTTTTTTTTTTAAGAGACTTGGTTTCACTATGTTGCCCACGCTGGTGTCAAACTCCTGCACTCAAGTCATCTGCCCACCTTGCCCTTCCAAGTTCTGGGATTACAGGTATGACCCACCACATCCAGCTCAGTTATAATGCTTTGAATAAACTTTGAGTGATTTGGCATAAAAACGGGCATGGGTTGTCATTTGGCAAATGAGACATGGAAGAAAGATTGCTGATGAGATGCTGAGAAATGTTGTTTGTCTTAAAAGGTGAGGACGGGGAGGTGTCAAAGAAGACCTAACCACTCCACAATCAGCTGGATGTTGTTGTGTAAGAATGTGAAGCTTGGCACTTCTATAGCCACCTTGTTCCAGGAAGGGTAAAACCTGCGGTTAGAAGCCAACATACTAATGATGGCAGAGAAGACAAAGAGAACCAGAGTCTAAATGACATTGTTGAATTAGGTAACATTCACACTACACTACCTCCAGTCTTCTTTTTATGTGTGATAATAAATCTCACTTATACTTAAGCCATTTGAAGTTGAGTCTAATGTTCATTTCAGACCAAAGTTGCTTAATTGGCATGTTCTCTGCTTTGTTACCCTATCCAGTTGTTTTCATGCAGGAAGTAAATCTCAAATTACCTTATTTGTGAATTTATCTGTTTTTGTCTTTCCTTACTTTTTTTTTTTTTAATCACCTATTTCATATTAATTCTGACTTGATGCCTAGAATGGTGTTTATCACATAGTAGATAGTGAATTTATGAAGGTAAATGTAGAGTACATTAAAATAATTAAATTTATCTCCTTAGTATCTAAAGGTAAACTTTCTATGCTCATTTACTATCAAAGTTTTAATTTATTAGCTCTTTCCAGGAACACTTTGATATTCTTTATCAAAATATCTCTTTCTACAGTTTCACATTCCACCAGTGCATCTTCCACATTGCTGTTAAAGCAGCAAAGATCTTGCTTAAAATTTTTACATAGTGCCCATTGTATGCAACAACAAAAACAAAAAGTGTTCAAACGCTATGGCATGACAGACATTAGGCATCTATCTGCTCATCCAGCTTGCCTGTTTCCAGTCTGTACTACAGTCATACCTAAGGTTGCAGGTCTCTCTCAAAACAGTGTGTGTAGTAGGTAGCCTAAAACGGCTCATGAGATGCTTACCTCTTTCTGTGCACATGCTGCATAATTTCCTTCCCTTGAATAAGAGTTGTCCTGACTCAATCAGGTGAGTCCTTTGGAAAGAGGATGCGAAGGTCAGAAATGAAAGAAGCCTGAAATGTTCCAAGCTGCACCAGATGCCCTCTTGGCCACAGAAGACTTCAATCTATAACCACAAGGCACTGAATTAATCAAACAATCTAAATAATTTTGGAAGCAGATCCTAAACTCCAAATAAGAACACCAGCAAGGCTGATACTTTACTGTATTTTTGTGAGATACCGAGGAGACAGTGCAGCTGAGATATACCCCAAATTCTGACCTGCACAACTATGAGATAATAGGAGTTTTTTTAAGCTGCTAGATTTGTGATCATTTGCTATGCAACCATAGAACACTAATGCATAATGCTTTCTCAATTCTCCTAGCCTTTCATTTGTTATTTCTTCAATTTCAGCTCATGTCTGCCCATCCTTTCACCCATCCTTCAAGATCCAGCTGAGGCATTACCTCCTTCAGAAATCTTTCCACTGCAAAACACTTTTCTTCTAACCCTAGCTAGTTTCCTCCTCCCATGCCTTATTCTCCCTCTCGATGTTTTTCATTGTTCTGACATTTCCACTTTCATATGCCAGTAGGAATATTAGAGTAGGAGGAATAATCTCATCTTGAACTGAAACTATGACCCTTGTCTTGGCAGAATCAGTATCATACTGGAATCAGATTTTCAGAAGTCTCCTGATCAAAGCATAACCCAAATATCCCAAAGTCGTTTGATTGACCCAATATCAATGCCACAGATTTTTGTAAGATTGTCGTATTAATGTTACTATTATTCAGATACCTTCCCACATTAACCCTCAATTGGTTAATGAATAAGTCCAAAGTATCAGCAGACACACAAGTTGATAACAAAATAAATTTTAAGAATTGACTTCTGGTTTATAATGACATAATAATAACATTTCTGTGGTCTTTGCGTCTTCTCTCTGAAATCATTCCAAAACAATGAGAGAATTGAAAATTAAGATACAAAAAACACAGCTCTGTCTTTGGTGAAACTAGAAACTACCTGTAGCTCTAAAAAAACAAACAAATGAGGCCTGCTAAGACTAGCGAAAATAATAATATGATGCAAGAAAATGCTGAGAAGAGAAATCTACAGCTGTACCATAAAATAATGCTGGCATGGAGAATTCTTTAAGGCAGTTTGTCATCCCGAGGGATAAAATTGTAACTTCGGAATAAATCTCCAGAATGGTAGGATAGCTGGTAGGAGCTTTTCTAGACCATTTTTACCATCACAGAGAAGCAAGGAGATGGCGCTGCAGCAGAAAGCACATGGACATGCAGAATATGCCGAAAGTATTCTGCCATTATAGCCAGATAAATGTTAGCCTCGGATCTGTAACAGCCCTGACACTGATTGTTTCTTTCAGCTGGAAGAAGTGAAAGCTCTGTCACTTTATATTGCTTTCTAGGAGTATATGGGTGCACATGTTTCTGTTTCTGTGTAAATCTTATATACATGCACATTGTTAATGATAAAAAATAATGGAGACCACAGTTTAGACATACCTCAAGGCCAACTGCCTATAGCCATATAGTCAAAGTTTAAGTTATCCTGATTTTCCTGAAACCCTAGCTCTACTCATAAACCAAGAAGACATGAACTTTATGTTCTTGTCAGCATGATTCAGTGAAATTGAACAGATCAGGTATAGACCCATCAACTTAAACAGCTCAGCTTGCCTTAAAATAAATGTTCATGTATAACAGCCAATCTTAAAAAAATGCCAAAATACTTTCTTTTTTAAGCTTTATAAGCTGTGCCATAGTTGTAAGGTGAGCATTTTACCACTGAATTTGGGAAATCCCAGTTTGAAAACCATTGTTTATAATCACAATAAGCTTGCACATTTTTAAAATTTGACTTGATGTATTTTTTGACAACATACACACAAACCTAAAACCTTGTGTCTTGAGAAATTCATTTATAAATGAGGACGATATCCTGGCTGTCTGTAAACTGTTCACACTTTTAAAACATGGAAAATCTCTACCAAGAGATTATGGCAAAAGTAGAACTTCTCTCATTCTCAGGTAAATAATACTTTTAAATGTTTGACTTTTAATCTCTACAAAGATCCTAAAAGTTACATGATAAATAATGGGAAAAATACAAATGGCAAGTAAAGGGGACATCGGAGAAAAATACTACCATGGAAAAGAGACACAATTTTGACAAAATCACATGGAAAATATATCCATTTAAATTAGGAGCCCAAAACAGAGATATAAGAGAATGAGGAAGAGGTTGGAAAAATAAATACAGTATTCTCCCCTTATCCATGGGAGATACATTCCAAAATCTCCAGTGGATGCCTGGAATCACTGATAGTACCAGAGCCTATATACGCAATGTTTTTCCATATATATATATATGTGTGTGTGTGTATGTGTATATATATACACACACACATATACACACACACACACACATACACACATATATATATATATACTTGTGATGAACTTTTCTTTACAAATTAGGTACAATAAGAGATTTCGCCTGAGAGAAGTAAAAGTAAATAATCCCTTTCTATCAATGTGTATTTCTTTCTAGGAGTGTATGTATGCACATATTTTGGTGTAAATCATATACACATTCACATTATTAAAAATAAATAAAAATGGAGGTCACAGTTTAAGTATATCTCAAGGCCAACTGCCTAAAGCCATATAATCAAAACTTAAGTTATCCTAACAATAACTCATAATAAAAGAGAATGGTTTATTCATATGGTAAGGGAAAGAAAAAAGAAAAGTAAATAAAAATAATAAAAATAAAGGAACAATTGTAACAATATGCTGTACTAAAAGTGACATTATGTGCTTCTGTCTCTTTTTTTCTTTCTCAAAACATCTTTTTGTCCTGTTAAAGAAAAATGTTAGAAAAATTAATCAGAGATTGATTGATCAAAGAACAATTCACAAATGGCACTGCCTCTGAAAAAGAATAGGTTCAGAGAGACTTTACCACAGTTGGTGGTCAAAAAAAGTTATGGACAGAAAAAGGAAAGTGACATACAGAAAATGAAGTGACATACGGAAAGAGCCAGGCTAGTTGTCTGTATATATTTTATATATTATAGCTTGGCTTTTGCTTTATTTGAGCATGATTTTAACAATTGGCTGCCTTTGATTTGCTGAAACTCCATGATTGGCACAAAAGTACGTTGCAGTCTGTTTACACATTAATCTTAAGAAATCAATAAGTATGATTTGCTATAGTTATAAAGAAAATGTCGTATACATATTGATATTGAAAATTCTTTTGTAAAAAAACATATCCATACTGGATAAGGCTGATACATACATAGTTCCTCACTGTGTTATACAGGTGAAGGCAATATTTATATGTATATATTTTGAATATATATGCACATACACGTGTAACATGTAAATATAGTTATATGTGCATAGCATATATGTGTCTTTTATGAGCCAAAATAAGAAAATATGTATTAAAGTTGAAAACAAAATAAATTGACTATCATCACTTAAGTTTAATACTTTTGTGAAGGTACTACTTAATAGAGTTTACATTAGAAAGAAATGAGTTATAGTTATAAAAACTTCAAAGGAGTGGCAAAGTTGAAATTATTTATAATGACATGAAGAATACTTACAAACTGTACCCTGTAAAACTAAAAAATCTCTCACAAGCAATAAGATATTTCAATAAGGTAGCTGGCACAAAATCAACACCCCAAAATCAATAGCCATTATGTACACACAAAAGAGCTTGTCAGATGATGGAAGAACATATTTATTTTACAGTAGCCCCAAATCAAAACATATCTGTGAATAATCTGAACAATAAATACAGCAGCTTTTTATAATGTTACTAAAAGATCCAAAATGAAACTTGAATCATTAGAAATAAATACTCTATTGTTGGATAGACAAGCTTAATATAAGAAGAGTCTCAATTAATAATAAATCAGTGTTCAAGCTCTGATCCTTGCAATCTACCAATAGGATAGTTTTTACTAGTACTGCTAAAACTGATTCTAAAATTCATGTACATAAATGTTTAAGATTAATTAGGAAATTATTGAAAAGTAAGAATAATCAGGTAGATTTGAAGGGCCTGAAGATAGTCGAACATATTATGAAATATCATAAATCTTAATAATGAATATAATCGTGTATTAATTCATAAAACAATGTTACAGAGTCTAGATGTGTATACAAATATACCTGGTAATCTAGTACATGAAAAATGTCATTTTATATGAGTGAAGAAAATGTAGATTAATTCATAGACAATATTGGGGATATTCATTAGGAACCCCAAAACGAGTTTGTATTACAACTTCACTTCTTATAACATGCTCAATACCTATTCAAGCTGTGATGGCTAATATTGAGGGTCAGCTTGATTGGATTGAAGCATGGAAAATATTGTTCCTGGCTGTGTCTGTGAATATTGTTTCCAACCGAGACTAACATTTGAGTCAGTGGACTGAGAGAGGCAGACTCGCCCTCAATCTGATTGGGCACCATCTAATCAATCAGCTGTCAGCACCACTGGAATAAAGCAGGCAGGAGAAGACGGAAGAGCAGACTTGCAGATTCTTCCGGACTTCATCTTTCTTTCTCCTGTGCTGGATGTTTCCTGCCCTCAAACGTCAGACTCTAAGTTCCTCAGTTTTTGGACTCTTGGGCTTACACCAGTGGTTTGCTAGAAGTCGTCGGGCCTTTGGCCGCAGACAGAAGGCTGTACTGTTGGTTTCTCTGCTTTCGAGGTTTTAGAACTCGGACTGATTGACCACTGGCTTCCTTGCTCCTGAACTTGCAGACGGCCTATCTTGGGACTTTACCTTGCGATCTCGTGAGTCATTTCTCCATAATAAACTCCCTTTCGTGTATTCATATATCCTATTAGTCTGTCCCTCCAGAGAATCCTGACTAATACACAAGCAAATAAATTGAGAGGGAGAAACAGGAGAAAAAGTAGAGGAAGAAAAAGAGGAAACATAAAATTATTAGACGTTTTTCTTTTTAATATTTCTAAAAATAGTTTTGAAATGGGGAAGACTTATACAAATACTTAAAAACCACAAGAACTTACACCACCAACATCAATATAATTATATTGGTTATAATTATAAATATATGTGTATATATAATTGTTAGGATTGAGAACTGAGACCACCTTTGACGATGTAATTTAACTCTTTGCTCCAGAAAAGTCTTGCACAGGAAGTTACACGTATGTTTACTGCAGCACTATTCACAATAGCAAAGACTTGGAATCAACCCAAATGTCCATCTGTGACAGACTGGATTAAGAAAATGTGGCACATATACACCATGGAATACTATGCAGCCATAAAAAAGGATGAGTTTGCATCCTTTGTAGGGACATGGATGCAGCTGGAAACCATCATTCTTAGCAAACTATCACAAGAAGAGAAAACCAAACACCGCATGTTCTCACTCATAGGTGGGAACTGAACAATGAGATCACTTGGACTCGGGAAGGGGAACATCACACACTGGGGCCTATAATGGGGAGGGGGGAGGGGCGAGGGATTGCATTGGGAGTTATACCTGATATAAATGATGAATTGATGGGTGCTGACGAGTTGATGGGTTCAGCACACCAACATGGCACAAGTATACATATGTAACAAACCTGCACGTTATGCACATGTACCCTAGAACTTAAAGTATAATAAAAAAAAATTAAAAAAAAAGAATGAAAATCAATAAACAACTTCTCTGTTTACTTTAGGAAATGTTTGCAAATCAATTCATCTAGGCAAACAATTTGCTCACCTGGATGAACAGCTCACTTCTCAGGACAATTTGCTCATGAAGAATCACTTCAGTACCCTTCCTTAGTGCTCTGTGTCCACTAATTCCACACTATTATGTCATAAACTTTCCAATTCCAATCAGTTTACCACCTTGAGAACTAAAACCATTAAAACTTAACCCTATACACTTGGTATACTATTTCCTCTTTTTAAGACACTACTAAGATTTTATCAAGGCTGTGTTTTTTCTTGATACACTAAGTTTATTAAATTCAACTTTGCTTGATCAATAAGTTTTTCTAGGAGTCTATTGTGGACTGTTGATGACACAAAGCCATTTAAAACTTTGATGTGGAAAACGTCTACAAAATCAAAAGAAGAGTGATAAGTGTGAAAAAGTATTTTGAATACTTATCATGGGCAAAATACTATTATTCTAAATCCCTTGAAGCCTTAACAAATTAATGAGAAAAAAACTTTGAAAAAGTAACATGTATGAAAAACGTTCACATCAAATGACACAAAAACAACTTTAAAATAAGCTCAATGAAAATCATATAGCTAGAAATGCATATTAAAACAATAAGAAAATCCTATTTTTCACCTATCACACTGGCAAAGACAAAAAGTACGTAGATGTGCTGAAACAACCTATTATTGTAAGGTTTATTTGGGTACAGCTTCCATGAAGCACAATATGACAACATTTATTATGATTTTTAAAATGTGAGATTTGACTAAATAATTCTAGGAATTTATCTTTCAGATCTATTTCCACAGTGAACAAATACATATGTATGAGGTAATTAATTTTAGCTCTTTTGGGAAATACCAAAGAATTAAAACATCTAAAATATTCATTATTATAATACAATAAAAAACATATTAAAGGTAGCTAGTAAACAATACCATAGCTCAATAAATACAAATATGCAAATTACGTTAAATTTATAAAGACGATTGTTAATGTGATTTTTATGCTATGATTTCAGTGTGAAAACACTGATATGTTTTCATTCAAAAGATCTGCATAAAAATTGTTGCCACTGAAATTATCTAAGTGATTTAAGAAGAAATAATTTCCACTAAGAACCCTTTTGTTTTTGTTTTAATTTTTTGAAAATTTCTGTGTGTACATAGTAGGTGTATATATTTATGGGGTACATGAGATGTTATGATACAGGCATGAAATGTGAAATAAGCACATCATGAAGAATGGGATGTCTATCATCTCAAGCATTTATCCATTGAGCTGCAAACAATCTATGTTCTTTAAACTATTATTCTGCACAGCAAAGGATACAATCAACAAAGTAAAAACCCCTGTGAACTCTCTATCCAGAAATGTGTATTTATTAACTATTAGCCCTCCTTTCACCCCAATGAAATTGACAAAGGGAGCTTTTATCAATCAAAACTCTGTAAGGCATTGGAACATTGGGCAGTACTGCTTTAGAAACAAAGTAACAGAACAAAAATAAAAGGGAATAGAGTTCTCCACTTCTGAATGGTGGGTAGTGGGCACGGGCACACTGACATCTGTAGAGAATAGAGGCTCTTTCCTTGTATATGGAGCGGGGTATCCGTGCTCCAGAGAAAGCAATGGTCTCTAGATAGAGGCTGATGGAGGAATGCTGGAAGCATTGGCAGAACATTTTCATGCAGGAAGCAAAGAACTTCTGTGGACACAAAAAAGGTAAGTCCCAGCAGGAAAATGCTAAGAAGCTGGACTCACCGCAAAGGTAGTCAACACCTGTTTCTGAGGATATGTAATATTTTTTTTGCTAGCTTACTCCTGGAAAGCCCCTGAATCCAGGGAATATTATATATATAATATTATATATTATATATATAATAATTACCTAGGAGCTAATGCTTCGGGCCAAGTCCTCAGATATTAATTGATTTTAGTATAATTAATTAATTAATTAAAAGTGACCCCTACAAACAAAGGAAGCAGCAGAAAAACTGAAGGATATTCTTGCTTCTAACCAAATGCCCAGGAATGAGTTCCAAACAAGTAGTTCTGAATAATTTTCCTTCATCAAGCAAGGGATAGCTAGTAATGGGAGCAATAGGAAACAGGTGGCATTTAAATGTTTAATCAGTTCCACTGCTCCTGCCTGCTTATTCAGCTTCACTTTACTTTCATCTTCACTGTTGTAATCCAGCACAATACTCCTTGCTTCGGTTATACTATTCTTCTGAGTCCTTGTTCAAAGTCATTTTGCCTTCGTCACCTGCAGGGACTGTGGCTGCCAGGTGCCACTGGAGCCCTGCTTCTCAGTCTTGCTGCTCACTGGAGGAACGGCCAAGCAGCTGGATACATCTTTTCAAAGCAGCTGGCACCATGAGAAATAGCACATACCAGCACTGTATGTGCTTCCCTTTGCACGTCAGCTTCCCTTTACACATCAAGTATACATAATATTGGGCTTAAAGCAAGTACCCCAGGAGGATTATCATTAATTAGGAAAATCAAACAATAAGCGACTTGAAATCAATTTCCTATCATGTAAACGTTACTTTACAATTGAAACATAATATAAAGAATTGGTTGGGGTGATGGTTTTGGCCTGTAGCTAATTTTGATTTTCAATTTTTTTTTTAAGTATTTGCTGCATTTATCACTCTTGGCATTAAAGAAAATGCTTTTAATTTTTGTTGTTTTGTAATTACTTAATACATATGTGTAGCTGTATTTTAAATATCAGTTTTCTCCAGAGACTGGATCTCTGAAAATACTTTGGAGCAAGATTAAATTTTTCTAGCAAACCATACTATATTAAAAATAATGCTTTTATGCAGAGAGTAGAAGAAGGAGAATGCTGCTTATTGTTGATGTATTTTGTCTGAATCAATGCTTTATTAAGTGCTCTCAATTTATCATAGACACTACATTAACTGTTGGATCCATGTGCTGATTTGAAACACATGACCTTCTGCTACTAGGCTGAATGTTTTTCTCCCAAAGATCATGTCTATCCAGAACCTCAGAATTGGGTATTTGGAAAAATTATCTTTGAAGATATAATTGATTAAGATGAGGGCCACTGGATTAGGGTGATCCCAAAATTCAATGATTGAGGTCCTTATAAAAAAACAAGTAATTTAAAGACACATTAGGAAGAAAGACATGTGAAGATGGAGGCAGAGATAGGAGTGCTGTATCTTTAAGTCAAGGAATACCTAGGACTGCTGGCAACCCTCAGAGAGTAGGGGAGAGTCATGAGAGAGTTTCTTCCTTCAGCTTCTCCAGAAGAAACCCAAGTCCACCAACACCTTGAGTTCAGAATTCTAGCCTTCAGAACTGTGAAATAATACATTTCTGTTGTTTTAAACCACCCAGTTTGTGATGCATTTTTATGGCAGCTCTAAAAATCCAATACAGATTTTGGTAATGGGGAATGGGGTGCTGTGTAACAAATACCTAAAATTGTGAAAATGGCTTTAGAACTGGATAATGGGTAGAGACACTTGATAGAAAAATTATAGATTGCTTTGAAGAGAAGATTGGTAGAAATACAGATGTTAAAAATGATTCTGGTAAAGGGTCACATGCAAATGAAGAAGAAGGTAGAGAAAACTATCATCTTAGAGAATATACATAGCATCATAAACAGAATGTTGGTAGAAATACAAATGTTCAAGGTGCTTCAAGTGAGGTCTTCAAAGAAAATGAGAAGCATGTTATTGGACACTAGAGGAAAATGATTCTTGATTCTTATTACAAGGTGGCAGAAAACTTAGCCGAATTGTGTTCTAGCTTGGTGGAAAGTGGCAATTGTAAGCAAGGAACTTAAATATTTAGCTGAGAAGATTTCTAAGCAAAATAAGGAAGATGTAACCTGATTTATTCTTGCTGCTTATAGTCAAATGCAGGAGGAAAGATGAGGAAGCAACTCTTCAACACAAAGGAACCAGAACTTGATTTTTTGGAAAATCCTCAGCTGATCCATGTTACAAAGTATTATAAAGCATGCTATTGATGTAAGTCAAAGATTATGGCTGGGCAATCTTTTGGTGAAGAGCTTAGATGTGACACTCATGAAACCAGTTAATTATCTCAGCAAAGGCCAGGAATAGACATGGGATTATCCATGAAAAACTGTAGAAAATTCTTCTACCTAATGATGTGGATCTCCTTCACGTACACAGAAGGCTGGCATGCTTTTAAAAAATGTTATACCAGCAGAAATGCTGCTAGCCAGACTGAAAAAGACAAAGGTGGGATGAAATGAAGGAAGAATAACTTCAAAGGTAACACAGAAGATGTGGCTAGTGGAGCCTCCACCATAAAAGGCTTAGAGCATCAAGCCACAGAGGATAATTCTCAGGCTGTTATTTTTATATTTATTAATTTATTTATCTTCTGAAAAGAGTTTTATTTTTAGTTGACATGTAATCATTGTACATATTTATGGGATATAAACTGATATTTTGATGTGTGTATACAATGCGTAATGATCAAATCAGAGTAATTAGCATATCTATCACCTCAAAACATTTATCATTGTTTTGTGTTATGAACATTAAATATTTCTCTTATAAGAAGGTCATGGGAAGATATACAAGGAAGAAGTCCATGTGAAGAAGGAGGCAGAGATCAGAGTGATCTGTAGATATCTACAAGTCCAGGAACACCAAGGATTGCCAGCAACCACCAGCAGCTAGGCGAGAATGCATGTGAGTTACTCCCTCAGAGGCTCCAGCAGGAACCAACCTACTGACACTTGGATTTCAGACTTCTAGCCTTTAGAACTGTGACAAATAAATTTCTGTTGTTGTTATCTACCCAGTTTGTGGTGTTTTGTTATGGAGGTCCTAGGAAACTAATACATCCCGTTAAAGAAAGTATGCAATATAAGGACATTTTTATTCAGTTTAATTTTATTGTAACAGCAATATTCTTGCCTTTTCTGACTAACGTTATTGAAAGCAACTAACACTTATTGAACTTTTATACATTTCTAAGCACTATACATTAATAATCCTTACAATTACTGAATAATTGGCATTATTATTTCTAGCTTGCAGATTAAGATATTTTTGTGAAAAAGGGGCAGGAGTCTGACAGTACTAAGTAGGAGAACCAGTATGTGAATTAATTTTGATTTAATTCCAGTGTTCATCATCTATCTGTTAATTTACAGTGAGAGTAAAATGAATTATTCTAACATATAACAAAACTTTAAATCACATTGAACAACAAAAAGAGCATTTACCCTTTATCAATGTGCGATCTATATGTATTTAACTTTCTTCTCCAAGCCTGCTAGGTGTTGCCCATTGTGTCATCAATCAGGATGAGTTTACAAATTCATTTAGAAGTACAGGAACATTCAAGTGTGCCATGTGGTCAATTTCTGTTTTAATGAATGTTCTTTTTGACACCTCAAAGCTTTTAAGTTTAAGCGAGCCTAATGACAACACTATTACTTCAGGTATTGACCAAAACTTGCACACAGAAGAGCAATAGAGAGGTTCTCCTAAAGATGCTATTACAAAGTGGAAGCAGCTGAACAAATTCAACTGTCTCTTTCAAGTAGAGTTTTCCCTTTACCTGTGAACCTTAATTATAGACTGACTTATAGCAAAGTAATACTTATACTTTTTTAATAGGAGCATCTGTTATAATGATGGGGCCAACAACAGTGGCATGACAGTTCATTAAATTTATAAAAGATTGTTTGGTTTGAGAATAGGAAGTGTGTGGCTCATCTGAAATTTAAGCTGCATCCAACATGAGATTCAGACTTATTGGATATTTCAGGAGGATTTTTGTATCAGAAGACTTGATATGCCTTTTGAGGGAAAATTTATTTTAGGGAATGAGAAGGACACGGGAACAGGCCTACATTATTAACAATACTTTAGATTTAAGAGGAGAGGTGTGTTAGCCTGCTAGGGTCATCATGATAAACTACCAAAACCTGACTGGTTAACACAACAGAAATATATTTTCTCACAATTCTGAAGGCTGGAAATCTGAGATCAGTGTCTCTTCATAGGATCTACCTTCTTTATAAGACTGACAAAATTTCCTCTTCTGATGAGGACATAAGTCATATGGCATTAGAGCCCGCCCTAGTGACCTTATTTTAACTTAATCATCTCTTTAAATACCCTATCTCCAAATACAGACACATCTGAGGTAACCAGGGGCTAGAACACAAACATAAGAATTTTGGGGGGACACAATTCAGCCCATAGCAGAAGGGATGATTCTAAGTGCAATATTGTATGTACAGAAACATTAGTCATTATCCGAAATATCCATACATTTATGTCTATTTCCTCTGGAGGGTTTGAGGGAGGTAGACTATGAAGTACTATAGTAACTGTTTGATAAACCCTAATAGCAAAAGTGGAGTCACGCTTCACACCTGCATTGAGCAAAGTGCCCATGAAGAATCTACTACGTTGAGTGCTAAAAATGCTGAAGGAGTAAAAAATTTCTGTTGACACTAACAAAAAGTTGCTTCCAAGTGTTCCTTCCTGTACATATTCCTAAATGCAATTGATAAACAACTGCTAACCATAAACGCAGTCCTGCTGTTCTTGCATCTTCTCCCATGATTAACACATTCTCATTATCCTCACATTTTCTAGGAATTTGAATAGTTAAAACTCACTGAAGAAACTACTTTTCTTGGTCATCCTCAATTTTTCTTATAAAACCTTTAAACTTCTTGCTCTCCATAAAACAGTCATGACCCATTCCCATGTTTCCATGTTATAACAAAGTTTTGAGCTAATGATTTTTTTTCTATAAAACCATATTGGCTTTCTGAGATATGCATTGGATCAGAGATAGAAGTTCCTGTCAGAGGAGGACACAGTGAAAACCCACAGAAGATGTGACAGTACCAGTGTCAGCAGTAGAAATTGGGAAAAGTGATTTCAGTGTCTGGTGGTAACAGCCATGGGGAACAGGGTGTAAATTAAAATGCCTTCCTGCAGTTTTAAAACAGTGATCTTAGCTGTGGAGATTTCTATGGAAAGCTGAATCTGGAGATGAAAAGGAGGGCAGGAGCCATGTGTTCCTAAGTATATATAAAGCAGCCTTTGGGAATATATATATATAATTTAGGAAGCTTTAGCAGGGACTGAGGTCTCAGTGACAGCAAAGTGAGGGGACAATTGAGATAAATGAGTTGTTATTATTGATTGGGTCCAGGGTGACAGCTTTGATTTATTCCAGTGAATGATGCATTCTGGAGTTGTGTTCTAGTGGGAGTCATTCATACCCTATTTTGCAGAAATTGTCCTGCCTGAAACAGTGAAAATGCTCATGTCTATGAATAATGATGCAATTTTAGGTCCTAATGTGGGCTAGCCTAAGAATTACTTAGATGTGCATATTAATTTGCAGTTTACAAAGTATTTTCAAATGTATACTTATATTTGTATATTTTTCCCTTATAAATCATATTAGGTAAATATTATATTGTTCATATCTAATGAATAAGGACATTGAAGAGTCATTTTGCTGTTTCTCTTTAACACATTGTAATTGCACAATTCTTAGCACATAGTAAATGCTCAACAAGTATTTCATAACCATGGAATCATTCATGCATAATATAGACTTGCAAAAAATATGTGTTCAATACAGATTTAGTTGTGTTAAAATAGATGCTTCATCTATTTTATGACAACTCTATTCATGGTCAACCTCACCAGTAAGAACAGTAAAGAGTTGCCTGTGTTTTGCAATTTCATAAAGACAGGAAAGACTTCCATGTTCCCAAAGTGCTTATGGGAGCTGGATAGTCAATTAAAGATGTGACATAATTTAGCATCACACTCAACTGTAAATAAATGATATGGATTTTTTTCCTGCTAGGATAATGATAAGAGGAAAAAATTATAAAGGGACCTCCCCATCTTAAGATGAAAATCCATCTATTTATTTAACACGTGTACTGAACACTTAATACTATCCTTAGTGCTGATGAATCAGCAGTTGGAGGAAAAACATCTCTCCACTTAGAGAGCTTAGGCTCTGTATTTAATTACCTCTCTTTAGGGTTTGCATTACAGTGATTTAACTTTGGAAATTAATATCTAGTTACTTCTATGATTTTATAGTGGAAGATAGTATATGAGTCATGACTTGTCCCCTTGCAAATGACAGAATCTGAACTAAAATGGGCTTAAAAAAAAGAATGTATTGGGCAAACATGGCTGAATATAGAAATTCATATTGAGTCAAGTCCTATTTATATTAATATATACATTTATATTAATTAAAACAATATTAATTCATACTAAATCATTGTCTTTCCCAGTATCTATTATATTTTCCTTCGCATTGCTCTTATTTGCTGACCTGCTGTCCACATTGGGAATTTCAGACTTCTCTGGGATTATGTTGTACTAGCTTAATTACTCCAGGGGAAGCAACATCTCTTTTCTATAGCTCTGAAACAACGTTTCAGGTATGACTGTTACTGGTCATAATTGGCTTATTTGTTCATTCATGAACAAACCACTGCTATACAGGCTAAAGCTTCACCTCTTAAGCCAGTAACAGGGACTTATCTTCATCCAAACATTAACTCCTAATAAATTAAACACATTTTCCCCAAATAAAAATCATGTTTTGGCCGGGCACGGTGGCTCACACCTGTAATCCCAGCACTTTGGGAGGCTGAGGTGGGTGGATCATGAGGTCAAGAGTTCAAGAACAGCCTGGCTAACACGATGAAACCTGTCTCTATTAAAAATAAATAAATTAACCGGGTGTGGTAGCCGGCATTTGTAATCCCAGCTACTCAGGAGGCTGAAGAAGGAGAATTACTTGAACCCAGGAGGCAGAAGTTGCAGTGAGCCAAGATCGTGCCACTACACTCTAGTCTGGGTGACAAAGCAAGACTCCATCACGAAAATATATATATATATATATATATATATATATATAATATATAATGTTTTATTACCAAAATAAGATAGGATTGGATGTTGGACAGGCAAAAGCAATAAAACCACATTCCAGCTTTCAATGCATACTGAAATTCAGTGACTTTTCACAGAGAAGTTAAGTGACTTTAGAAATGAAGCCAAATTTGGTTCTGAGATTCCTGAGTCTTAGGCCAGAATTTTTCAATTATACTTCACTGTCAGTTTTTATTATGGAGAGTAAGTAAGATCATGAGCTTAATTGTTCTTTGAAAAAGTAATAATGTGCTGAATAAATGGTTATTACATATAATCTCTAGGCAATATTCTTGAAAGTTCCAGATGTCCTGGTTTAATTTGTGCATTTACGATTTACTTAATCTGAAGAGATATATTATTTAAGTTATTTGGAAAATTAAGTTATTTGAAAAATATGTATTAAGCGGATATTTTATTTAATGAGTTTTGCTAATGACCACTTGGAAATGATAATAATCTTTTGGTTTAAGACATTGAGATATTTTCTGTAAAGGCTGAGAAATGTTTAGTCAATGTGTCTATCCTAGTAGGGATCTCTTATGTCTTTATAGTGTTCACTTGGTCCACACGTTCAGTTCTTTCTAGATTCTGAGTATTATCGAACTTCAGGATCAACTCCTTGGCTTGAGAGTGGATGCCAGAAACTCTTTCCTAAAACTTCTGACCTCATTTTTTCCTAGGGGAAATCATTCCTGTTTTATTGCTTTCTCTAGAGGAACCACATCTCCTACCTCTTTTAAAAATATATCTTCTTTTCTGGTAAGAGACATTTATGGCCTATTAAACCCAAATTTGGAAACACTGATGACCTTAAAGCTAGATTTTTTTTTTTTTTTGATAAAAGGGAAATCTTAATCTTTGAAATTTCTGCAGAATGAGGAGAAATTTTTTGTTTCATCTTTTTCAAGACAGAAAAGCAAAGAAAACAATATAGCTACATTTTCAAATTAAAACTGTTTAAAACATCCAGGCACAATTACATGTTATAGTTTTTGAAAAATATAAGCAATTTTTATTATAAATTAAGAGGTTTTAAAGAAATGTACTAGAAGTTTAACATTTTAACATAAACATATACTTTATAAAATATTTGTATAATGGAATTTATCAATCTAAAGGAAACATCTCTTGAACAATTATTCTTACTATAACTAAACTTTGACAAGTCAAAACTTTAATGAAGTCAGTAATAGAATTCTAAATATTTAAAACTGGAAGTGACATTGAAAACTGTCAGATCTCATAACAAATTTTAAAGGTCAAGAAATTGAAATAGTGAAGTATGTAATTAAAGATATCAACTTTTCAGTTATATTACAGTATATATACCATTCAAGTTTGTTTCCAGTATTTATTATATGTTGATTGTTTTGTTAACTTGTTGCATTTTTCCAAAAAATTAATTAAGATTGTATAATTTTTTAAAAAATATATATTATATATAATGTAAAAACTTCAGTTTTCTAGAAATTGTTTCCTTCATTTTTTCCAAGAAATCTTCCAATAGCCACAGCATTTATGAGAAACAAACATACATTTTATTCTTAAAAATTTTCTAATTTTATTTTAGGTTCAGGGGTACACATGCAAGTTTGTTGTATGGGTAAATTGCATGGCACAGGGGTTTCATGTACAGATTATTTCGTCACCCAGGTAATTAGTATAGTACTCAATAGGTAACTTTTTGATCGTTACTCTTCTCCCTCCCTCCACCCTCAGGTAGACTCTTGTGTCTGTTCCCTTCTTTACGTCCAATGTTCAGATCCTACTTACACATGAGTATATGCAGTATTTGTTTTTCTGTTCCTGCCCACACTATACATTAAGTGAAAGCAGGAGGAGCTAAAACTCAAACCCCAAGATGAATAGAAAGAATGTCCACAGCAGTGGATATTCATCAGGAAAGGAATGCAGGTGAAAGTAAATAAAAGCTATTTCTAACAAATAATGTCATTCCTGCACCTCAAAAGAGCCAACAAAAATAATTCTTTGAAGGTAAAAGAAACTACTTAATATCAAAGCATGAACAAAACTAAATATCTTCACCACAATAATAGCATCAAGATGGAACAAGCTAGAAGAGAAGACAGGACTAAATGAAAAATTATATGTGTAACCTTAATCAAAGGAAATAGCTTGCTCTGTGAGAATGAAAGAGAAGAAAATCTTTATATTTGGTGGTGGGGGTAGGGAGGAAGGAACTATACTGTTGTCTATTGCCATTGACAAATAGTAAAGGCTCAAAAAACTCAAATGTGAAACCCTGGATCAGAGGCAAGTCTTGTTAGCCTGAACCACATTCCTGCACCACCTGAAATATGAACTTCCTGCAAAGAAGAGTTCCAGAAAATTAGGTGAGAGAAGGGCCTAATAATTAAAGAGAAAATAGGCTGTAACTGTACTTATTATGCTATATAATCACCATTGGACAAGTAAAACATATTATGTCTGAATATTTCTTTTTGGATTAATAATTAAATACAAATTTTTATCACTAGATAAAGACCTTCTTTACTGAAGATAAGAAAATCTGTACAAAAAAATCAAATAAATTAAGGTCTACTTGACGATATTGAAGAATTGACACTAAAGTAAATAACTACTGGGCCATTCTTCTGAGGAGGATGAGTTTCCAGGGATGTGTACCCTTATATTGGGAGCACCTTTTCTCCAAAAGACAATTGTGAATTGTAGAGGTGTTTAAGGACATACATCATGTTTGTGTCTATAAGGGCAAGGAGTCTAGGATCTGACAAGTGGGATCCTTTGTGGTCTAATTCTGACTCTAACTCTAACTCTTACTTTCTGCATAAGCCTCCAAGGACACCCATTGAGGATTATAGGAATAACTTGGAGACATTACAGTTTTTATTCCAGACCACCATAATAAAGTCAATATTGCAACAAGGCAATTTACATGATTTTTTTTAACAGTGCACATAAAAATTATGTTTATGCTGTACTGCAGTCTACTAAGTGTGCAATAGTATTATGTATAAAAACAATGTACATGATGTAATTAAAAATACCTTATTGCCAAAAAATGCAAATGATCCTCTGAGCCTTTAGTGAGTTGTAATTTATTGCTGGTGGAGAATCTTGTCCTGATGTTGATGGGTGCTGATTGATCAAGGTGGTGATTGCTGAAGGTTAAAGTGGCTATGGAAATTTTAAAGAATAAGACAACAAGGAAGTTTACTACATCAATTGACCCTAACATGAGATTTCCATGTAGCATACGATGCTGGCTGATAACGTTTTAACCACAGTAGAACTTCTTACTAATGTTTTGTTTGTTTGTTTGTTTGTTTGTTTGTTTTTAAGAGATGGAATATCACTATGTCTCCCAGGCTGGAGTGAAGTGGTGCAGTCATAGATCACTGTAACCTCAAACCCCTGTGCTCATGCAGATCCTCCTGCTTCAGTCTCCAGAGTGTAGGGCTATAGGTATGTATACACCACCATGCCCGGTTCATTTAACAATTTTTTTTTTTTTTTTTTTAGAAACCAGGTCTCCATATGTTGCCCAGGATAGTCTCAATCTTCTGACCTCAAGAAATCTTCCTGCCTTGATCTCTCAATGTTCTACGATTATAGACGTGAGCCATTGTTTCTGGTCCTACTGGAACTTCTTTCGAGACTGGACTCAATCTTCTCAAACCCTGCAACAGCTTCCTCAACTAAGTTTACATATTTTTCAGAATGCCTTGTTGTCATTTCAACAATATTCACACCAACTTTGCCAAGAATAGATTCCATCTCGAGAAACCATATTCTCGACTCCATAAAAAAAATAACTTCTCACTGGTTACATTTTTATTATGAGATTGCAGGAATCATTTGCATCTTCAGATTTTACTTCTAGTTATCTTGCTACGTCCACCACCTCTGCAGTTACTTTCCCTACTGAGGACTTGAAGCCCTTCAAGTAAACCATAAGAATTTGAGTAAACTTCTTCCTATTAACATTAATATTTTGACCTCCTCCCATGAACCACAAATGTTCTTAAAGGCATCTAGACTGGTAAATTCTTTCCAAGGTTTTTAACTTACTTTGTCCAGATCCATCAGAAGAATTACTATCTATGGCAGCTATCACCTTTAAAATGTATTTCTTTTTTATTAGTTTTTAATTTTTAAGAGTACATAGAAGGTGTATATATTTATAGATATGGTGCATAAGATTTGATAACATTTGTTTTACAAACATTCAAATTATACTTTCAGTTATTTTAAAATGTGCAATAATTTATTGTTGACTGTAATCACCCTATTGTGCTATCAAATACTAGATCTTATTTATTCTAATCATAATTCATACCCATAAACCATCCCCACTTCCCCACCCCTCTATCCTTCTCAGCCTTTGGTAACCATCATTCTTCTATCTTCATAAGTTCAATTGTTTTAATTGTTCAGCTCCCTATGAGATAAATATAACGAAGAGATTAAAATAATTTAAAAGAATCAAGCAGAAATCCTGGAGCTGAAAAATGGTATTGACATACTAAAAATGATGACAATGTAACTGGAATGTTTGTAGCATAAAAAAGGATAAATGCTTAAGATGATGGATACCACATTGACCATAATGTGATTCTTACATATTGTATGCCTGTATCAAAATAGTTTATGTACCCCCAAAATATATACATTTACTATGTACCCACAAATTTGTTTTAAATCCAATATCTTGGATATTTTAGTTGGAAGTACAACTAAAGAAACAGAATCAACCAGCAGATGACAATATTGATGAAAATACCAAAAGGTTTTCTTCAATCAGAAATTGTGTAATATTTAAAGAAAAATCACAGATTTAGGACAAATGATGAGAATAAATGTAAGGGAATCTAAACAAACATAGATTATATAAAACAATGATAATGTCATTTGAGCTTAAAATGAAAATTAAATTAAAATACATGCAAACAGCAGTCTATACATTTAGAATGTGGCAAATGGAATTGAAGTGATTTAAGATTCCTTCATTATATGGGAAGAGGGTAAGTTGCCATAAATATTATATTTTGACATACCAAAAATAGATGTTGCAATCCTTAGGGAAAAGACCAATTATTTAAAGAATATATTTCTTTAACACCAGAGAGAAAAGAATTGGAGAAAAATATAATCCCAAGCAAGGGAAACAAATAATGCAAATAAATACTTAAATTACAATTTAAAACTTGGTAGATTTAAACGCAATTATATCATTAATCACATTAGGTTTAAATGGACTGAATGCTGTACATTTTTTACCACCATGCCTGGAGAGTTTTTTTTAGTTTTTGCAGTAAGAGGGTCTGGCTGTGTTGCCTAAGCTGTGTATCCTGGCCTTAGATGATCCTCTTGCCTCGGCCTCCCAAAGTGTTAGGATTGTAAGCATAAGCCACCAAGCAGACTGTTATTAAAAAATAATAATAATTAAATTGAATTGAAAAGAAACACTGAAAATAAAGTTTCAGGGCAATAAGAGCAAAGAAACACTGAAAATAAAAGATTACAAAATAATCCAAGGAAACAAAGCAGACACTAACTAAAATAATGCTATTGTTGCTTTAGGGATGGCAAAACCAATAGGCTTTTAATAAAATACCTTTACCAAAAATAATAAGGATACCTTATAATGATAAAAAAGCATAATTCATCTTTAAGATATAATACTTCTAAATTGTGTCTACCAGTGAATATATTCTCAAACATATAAAACAAAAATTGACAGAACTAAAAGCAGAAATAAAAAAAAGGTAGAAAATTAGAAAATGCAAATAAAATGATTAGCAAATTTAACTTAAAAAAATACAGAATATCCAACAATAGAATGTATTTTTGTTGTCTGCAACACTTATAAAACATTTTCTGGGCCAGGTGTGGTGGCTCTCACCTGTAATCCTAATACTTTGGGAAGTCGAGGAGGGCAGATCATTTGAGGTCAGGAGTTAGAGACCAGCCTGACCAACATAGTAAAACTCCATCTCAACTAAAAATATGAAAAAAGTAGCTAGGCATAGTGACACATGCCTGTAGTCCTAGCTACTCAGGAGGCTGATGCAGGAGAATCGTTTGAACCCATGAGGCAGAGGTTGCAGTGAGCTGACATTGTGCCACTGCACTCCAACCTGGACAACAGAGCAAAACTCCATATCAAATAATAAGTAAATAAAACCATATTCTAGTTCATGGGACAAAGAAGATAATGAGAAAAATATTTCAAAATTGAAAATACAATTTAGCTGTCTGTAATCCCAACACTTTGCGAGGCCCAGGCATATGGGAGGATCACTTGAGGCCTGGACTTCAAGACCAGCCTAGGCAACATAGAGAGTCCCTGTCTCTGTTAAAATAATTTTTAAAAGGGTGTGTGTGTGTGTGTGTATTATGTAAAATATAGAAATATATGTACAAATGAATCAGAGTTCTTTCGTTTATATCTATGCTTCTCACACATGAGTTAATGTTAAATGAGAGTCGTTTGCAATCTATAAACTTAGAAATTCTTTATTCTCAGAAAAAAGTGATATTTTTGTAATTAATACAAGACAAAACTTTTCTCCAAGTTTTTATTTGTATTTTCTTTTAGAAACACAGCTAGCATTACAAGTTATATCTTTGGCATAACTTTCTCTTGAAATATGTAGTAACACATGTTGGGTGGTGTATTTTGGTTTGAAAGTTAAATCAAGGGTTGAATCAAGAGGTAATACAGGAAAGAAATGAGAAATTATATATATTAAAAAAAGTTTCCAGAGGCTAACTGCAGCATAAGGTATTTAATGATAAAATGTTCATATTTAAAAATATTATATTTATAACTTAAACATCTTACTAAAAATAAGACCCTTAGGTCCAGATTTTTGTGCTGATAAATTATATGAAATAGTTAAAGAAGAAATAGTACAACTTTTACAGAACCACTTCCAGAGATTAAAAATTACATATATAAGAATTCCTTGTTTTCTAATGTCAACATAACCTAGATGACAAAACCTGATAAGAGCAGTATAGCCCTACTTCACTCATGGAAATAGAAACAATGTCATAAGTCCAGGCACAGTGGCTCACGCCTGTAATCCCAGCACTTTGGGAGGCTGAGGCAGGAGGATTGCTTGATGTTGAGCTCTTGAGCTCAAGAGTTTGAGATCAGCCTGGGCAACTTGGAGAAACTTCCTCTCTGCAGAAAATACAAAAATTAGGCATTTGTGGTGGCCCATGCCTGTAGTTCGAGCTACTAAAGAGGTTGAGATGGGAGGATCACTTGAAACTAGGAGGTAGAGGCTACAGTGTACAAATTTTCATTTGTTTCATACTTTGTAGTTTATTTGAATAAATTGCCATATTCCTACATTTTAAATTTTAGAAAATATTTTAAATTTTCGTATTTTAAAACAATTGAAGTTATGATTTCTCTTTTTGTTTATTCCTTAAAATTAATTTTTGGAGAAACCTGGTTTCTCCTGTTATGATTTCTGACACTTGAGATTTTGCCATTGCATCCTCATGATATAATTTAACATGTTCTTTTGCCCTCCCTATTTACTATCAATCAGAAGTTAACAAATAAACCACATGTTAATACCTGTAAGAAAATATAAATGGCTATACCTTGTGTGAAAAATTACTAATGTGTATAAATTAAAGGAGTTATTCATTAGATAAGTTTTCATTAAATTGGTAAGATATGCAAGATCTATCTATGTCCATTTAAAAGATATATATTCTATTTGGCTTGTGTTTTTTTTTTTTCTGACATTTTATGGATTCAGAACTTTTCATAAAGACTTAACATTCTGACAGACTGATCTCCAGTGAACAAAACATACTCCATTTATATTGTAATTACATTTAAGTAGAAAATTCAGAATTCGATTAAATGAATATGCTTTTTCAAATTTAGAAGTTTGGACATTATATCTTCAAATATTTTTACTCTTTAATAGCTCTATTATCTGGGAGAGACAGATGCACACATTTTCTACAACTTAATTTTACATAAGAAGTCACCGAAAGTCTTATCATTGTATTTTTTTGTTTTTTTCTCTTTTACTTCAGTTTGGATGGCTTTCATCAACTTGTTTTTAACTTCATTGATTATCTATTCTGTGGTGCTTAATTTCTTGTTGAGTTCATTTTTGTTATCATAAGATAAAGGCTTAAAAACCCAAGAAAGGCCGGGCGCGGTGGCTCAAGCCTGTAATCCCAGCACTTTGGGAGGCCGAGACGGGCGGATCACGAGGTCAGGAGATCGAGACCATCCTGGCTAACACGGTGAAACCCCGTCTCTACTAAAAAACACAAAAAACTAGCCGGGCGAGGTGGTGGGCGCCTGTAGTCCCAGCTACTCGGAGGCTGAGGCAGGAGAATGGCATAAACCCGGGAGGCGGAGCTTGCAGTGAGCTGAGAACCGGCCACTGCACTCCAGCCCGGGCAACAGAGCGAGACTCCGTCTCAAAAAAAAAAAAAAAAAAAAAAAAAAAAAAACCCAAGAAAAACAACTGTTTTCAGGTACATGAGATAATTGAGATCAAGGGACAAACTACTGCCCCCAAATTTGGTGAGAGAGGCCTACAGAGAATGACATCTTGCTGGAAACTGAAGTTCAACACTGGAGCCAGTGGTATAGAAACATCTAAACTGTAATTGATGAATTATAGGAGGCACAATTTGAATTAGCTTAAGAGTTAACAGTTTCAGAGAGTCCAGTCTTAACTGGGTCCCCACACTTGTAAGTTTTTTATTTCCAGAATCTCACTGGGTTCTCACCTTAAAGATTGAATAAAAGTCTCCTCATACATCCAATAGGCATAGGAAAAAGTAAACACTTTGAAATATCTTCAGAGAATTCTCTTTTTTGTTGTTCTGTTCTCGATGACGAAAATGAGCCCTCTCTCCAGCCCACCCCCAGCTTTCACCATGTACCTGAACAGAGTAGAGATGAGAGGAAACGGTAACTTTTGATGAATGTAATTTAACTTTTAAAAAGATGGAAGTTTTGTATATGCATATGCAAAAACATGGATGGATGTGAAGTACATTATGCTAAGTGAAATAGGTAGTAACAGAAAGATAATTACTGCTTGGATATGCTTAGGTATCTTAAATAGTCAAACTCAGAAATGGAAAGTGGTAGGGTGACTGCCAGGGGCTGGCTGGTGGGGGAAACAGGGAGTTATTAAAACAAAAATATCAGTTACGCGAGATGAATTTGTTCAGATAACTGCTATACAACATTATACTTCTACTTAACAATGCTGTATTGTTAAAGTATAGTTACAAATTTGATAATAGGGTAGATCTCATATTAAGTGTTCCTAATGCAGTTTTAAAAAGTAAAGATATTTACTTATAACAAACAAAACAAAACAAAACAGCCCTCAAGGAAAACTACTTTACTGGAGTATTATCTGAAATGGAGAATAGCAGCCCTGTCTATGCTTCCTGTATCACTTCAGGGTAATAAAAAGGCAGGGGAGAATTTGAAAAGTCATATCTCAGTGGTACAGTCTCACCAGCGGGTTAAAATTTAATTATAGGACTACAGCATTCTTTCCTTCTCTAACACCTACACCCACTTAAGTGAGATTTCTGTACAGTAACACGTTATTACTACTGAAAGAACTGCAAGTCTCAGTCTTTTTTTCTTTTTAAAGAGGTCTCTAGGGACACCCAAAGACAATAAAGAAAACAAAAACTAATACACCAGAGGAAATTTTAGTTTCTGACACCCACAGCTATTGCAGGCAGTATGCAACATAAATCCTAGACATACAAACATAAAAACTCATACTAAAGTCTAATTTACTCCAGATTTATTTTGGAACATCAGACCCAGCTTAAAAAAAAAAAAAAAAAAAAAAAAAAAGCAAACAAAGAAAAAACTATTTACACATACTAAAAGACATAAAACACAGTTTGTTGTGACAGAGAAAGCATTAGAATAAGACTTGGAAATTTATGGAAATTATCAGACAATTTAAAATAACTATGCAATCAAAATTACACTTACATAAGTATGTATGCTAAAATTACTCAAAGCAAAAGTGAAAAACATGCAATAATACATGTGTAGCAAAGGCAGAGAAATTGAAACTCTAAGAAATAATTCAAAAGAAAATACTAAGAAAAAATGCTATAGAGAAATAAATAATATTTCAGATTGGTAAAATCATACACTGCAGATAACTGAGCAGTCATCTTGAAGATGTGTCAATAGAAACTTCCTGAACTGAGGAATTGCCATACTGTTTTCCATAATGGTTGAACTAGTTTACAATCCCACCAACAGTGTAAAAGTGTTCCTATTTCTCCACATCCTCTCCAACACCTGTTGTTTCCTGACTTTTTAATGATTGCCGTTCTAACTGGTGTGAGATGGTAGCTCATTGTGGTTTTGATTTGCATTTCTCTGATGGCCAGTGATGATGAGCATTTTTTCATGTGTCTGTTGGCTGTATGAATGTCTTCTTTTGAGAAATGTCTGTTCATATCCTTTGCCCACTTTTTGATGGGGTTGTTTGTTTTTTTCTTGTAAATTTGTTTGAGTTCTTTGTAGGTTCTGGATATTAGCCCTTTGTCAGATGAGTAGATTGCAAAAATTTTCTCCCATTCTGTAGGTTGCCTGTTCACTCTGATGGTAGTTTCTTTTGCTGTGCAAAAGCTCTTTAGTTTAATTAGATCCCATTTGTCAATTTTGGCTTTTGTTGCCGTTGCTTTTGGTGTTTTAGACACGAAGTCCTTGCCCATGCCTATGACCTGAATGGTACTACCTAGGTTTTCTTCTAGGGTTTTTATGGTATTAGGTCTAACATTTAAGTCTCTAATCCATCTTGAATTAATTTGACCCAGGCATCCCACTACTGAGTATATACTCAAAGGATTATGAATCATGCTGCTATAAAGACACGTGTACACGTATGTTTAATGCGCCACTATTCACAATAGCAAAGACTTGGAATCAACCCAAATGTCCATCTGTGACAGACTGGATTAAGAAAATGTGGCACACATACACCATGAAATATTATGCAGCCATAAAAAAGGATGAGTTTGCGTCCTTTGTAGGGACATGGATGCAGCTAGAAACCATCATTCTTAGCAAACTATCACAAGAACAGAAAACCAAACACCGCATGTTCTCACTCATAGGTGGGAACTGAACAATGAGATCACTTGGACTCGGGAAGGGGAACATCACACATCGGGGCCTATCATGGGGAGGGGGGAGGGATTGCATTGGGAGTTATACCTGATATAAATGACGAATTGATGGGTGCTGACGAGTTCATGGGTGCAGCACACCAACATGGCACAAGTATACATATGTAACAAACCTGCACGTTATGCACATGTACCCTAGAACTTAAAGTATAATAAAAAAAAAGAAAGAAAGAAACTTCTTGAACTGAAAATTAAAGTCAAAAATAATGAAAAAGAACAGAATATTCAAAAGTTATGAGACAAATGAAAATATACTATATGCATAATAAAATTATCAGGGGAAGAAGGAAAAGAGAAATGAGCAGAATAAATATTTGAGGTAATATTGGCAGAAAAAAATCCAAAATAAGTGACAAACCTAAACCACACATCTAGAAGGCTCAGACAACACCAAACAGGATAAATATCAAAAAGTCTACAATTAAGCATCTAATATTTAAACTGCAGGAAATCAATGACAGAAAAAATCTTAAAAGACACTATAAGAAAAAAAGAAAAAACCTTACCTGTAGAGGAGGAAGAAAAAGAATGTCATTGGTCTTCTTTTCACAAACCATGCAATTGAATGGAGTAAAATATTTAGTATTAAAGGAGGAAAAAACTTCCAACTTAGAATCATTTACCCAGTAAAATTATCCTTCAAAAAAGAAGAAATACTTTCTCAGACAAATCAAAACTGAGGAAAATTGACCAGTGGACCTGCCTTTCAAGAAATGTTAAAAGAAGTTTTTCAGATAGTAAGAAAATTATGTAAGTCAGAAACTCAGATCTTCAAAAACAAAAGAAGAGCATTAAAAAATAAAGTAAATAAAAGCTTATAATTGTCTTATTAGTTAATCTAATAGATAACTATTTGTTCAAACTAATAACAGTAATAATGTATTGGTTGAATATAGCTTATTTGTAAGTAAAATAAATGACAGAAAGTAGAGGAGGGAGAAATCAGGAATATTCTGTTAAAAGGAACCTGCATTATCCATAAAGAGGTACAGTGTCACTTGAAAGTGGACTTATTTATAAATTGATATTAGAAACCATAAGAAAATCACCAAAAAATTAAAAGGAAGAATAATCTATATGCTAAGAGAGAAGAGAAAGTGGAATCATATATATGCTAAACCAAAGCCAAAGAAGACAGGAAAGAGGGAAATATTTTTAAAAAATAAGGGAACAAGTACAAAGACTGGAATAATTTTTAAAAGGTAGATATTAATACAACTATATCAATACTCACTTTAAATGTGAGTGGTCTACATACGAAAGTTAATAGACAAAGAACGACAGAGCAGATAAAAAAAGAGATAATCATCAATGTATATAAGAAACCTGCTTTAAATATGAAGCTGAAGAGAGATGCAAAAAATATGAATCTAGACACTAACTTTATATTTTTCAAAAGTTTAATTCAAAATTAATGATAGACTTAAACATAACATGAAAAACTGTAAAATTTCTAAAATATAACACCGGGAAAATGCAGGTGACCATACTGCGGATTGGTGGAATCATCCACCAAAACCTTGACCCATGACAGAAAAATGAAAGAAGTTGGATATTATTAAAATAAAACAAAAAATTCTAGTCTGTGAATGACATTGTTAAGAATATAAAGATATAAGCCACATTCTAGGAAAAGTATTTGTAAATATATATATATATGATAAAGCAAATATATATATATATAAATATATTTATATATGATAAATACATCCAAAATGCAAAAGTATGTGAAAAGTTTTCAACATCGTACTTCATCAGGAAATTGTAAATTAAAATAATAATTAAAAATATATACTCCTATAAAATGGCTAGAATAAAAAAACACTTACAACACCAAATGCAGATGAACCCGCAGAGCAACAGGAATTCTCATTCATTGCTGCTGAGAAAGCAAGGTAGTACAGTCACTTTGGAAGACAGTTTGACAGTTTTCTACAAAACTAAAGACGTCTTACTCTGTACTCCACAATTGTCCTACATATTTACACAAATGAGTTGAAAATATATCCACAGAAGAACCAGTACATAAGTGTTTATGGCAGCTTAACTCATAATTACCTCAATCTGAAAGTGACCAAGATGTACTTCAGAATATGAAAGGATAAAAAGCTAGTATATCCATACAATGGAATGTTATTCAGTGATAAAAAGAAATGAGCTATCAAGATATGAAAAGACGTGGTAGAACCTTACATGAACATTTCTAAATCAAAGAAGTCAGTCTGAAAAGCTACATACTACCTGATTCCAACTATATGGCACTCTGGAAAAGGGTAAACTATAGGAATAGTAGATCAGTGGTTTTCCAGGGACTTGGGGGAAGGAGATGAATAATTAATAATTGGAGCACAGTGGAATTTTAAGACAGTAATACTTTCGTGTATAATATCGTAAAGTTGAATACATGACATGTATTTGTCAAAATCTATAGAACTGTGAACACAACGAATGAAGCAATATAAACTATGTAGTTTAAATAATAATTATGTGTTTATATTAGTTCATCAGTTGTAACAACTATACCACACTAATACAAAATGTAAATAATAGAGGAAACTGTGAGAAAGGGTTAGAGGGGTTTTATAGGAATGGTATCAACTGCTCATTTTTTTCTAGGCAAAAAACTGTTCTAGTACATAAAGTCTAAAAATTAAGAAAAAATAAAAAAGTCCAAAAGAATTTCAGTGCTCATAACAGTAGAATAGCTTATACAAAAATAACCCTTCTGGAGGTAATAATTATAAATAACGGAAAAAATACAGTTTAAAAAGTTGAAGGCACACAAGGCAGAATAAAAACAAGCTGAAAGTGGAAAATTTTAACCTCTTAACTTATCTATCCTGAATGAGTCCGTGTTTATATGGCATTTCCCTTGAAATTACATCTTTGTTCATACAGCTTGTGGTAGCTAAAATGAAGGAAGAAATGTGTCTTATTATTAATTAAGGCTTCAGGGTAATGAGTTCAAGTTTGTCAGAACAGATGAAAATTAAGAGAAAGAGTCCTGGAAAGATACAAGTCACAGAGAAGAGAGCTCTAGAATCTGGGGGGGGGGGGGGGGGGGGGAATCCCTCAAATCCATGGCTGGCGTCTTAACTGTGCATGTGTTGGGGAGAATTCAAAAATTCCAATGGAGAGCAATAGTTGATAGGTTTTAAAAAATACATCTAGGCATACATTTCTACTTCAACCCATCACATGGTAGACAGACTTTTGAGATTACATCTTAACAAGCTACAGAAAATTTGTAAACGAAACAGATTTTCCAATGAACTCCAGAATTACTGTGTCTTAAGAGTAAAGACTGTGTCATAAAAGTAAGAAATTTGAAACAGATTTTCCAATGAACTCCAGAATTACTGTGTCTTAAGAGTAAAGACTGTGTTATAGAAGAAATTTGCACCAAGAAAAAGTCCAAAGTCAAAACAAATCTACTCTTAAAGTGTAAAAACCAAGCTTGTACAAGTTAAAAGTCATCAACCAGTAGTTTCATTTTTAACAGTGCTTCTCAAGGGAAAATGACAGAATCCAGAGTCCTATGGCATATCTTCCAAAATCTCGAACATAGAATCAACATTGCTAGATATGTGATGAAATAGAAAAATGTAATTGAAGGTTAATTTTAAAAAGTCAATTTAAAAAAAGTTAAATACTGTAAGCAGATTTTTCAAATACATTCAAGAACTTAAAGGGAGAAGTAATTATGATAATGAACACACAGGACATGTCAGCAGATAAAGTCAATTTTGAACAAGAACCATGTGAAAAGTATAGAATTAAAAAATACCGTTTCTAAAATAAAATAAAAAACTGCATAAGCTTAATAGCAGATCGTACATTCAAGAAAAAATGTCAAGTGACATACTGAATACAAATTAATAGAAGTATCAAATATAGAGTAAAAAAGAGAAAAATACAACATTTTGGGATAATATACAACTAAGCATCACATGTATAGTTGAAGTTATAGAAAAGAAGGACCAAAAAAATAAAGCAGAAAGGAATGATTGAATAAATGGTACCTAAAACTTCTCCCAATTTGGTGAAGACATCATCTTATAGATCCAAGAAGCTTGATAAACCATATCATGTTGAGTACAAAGAAAAAATACATACAGGTCCATCATAATACAACCAGTAAAAGTCAAAGCTGTTGACAAAATTTTGAAAAACACACAAAAATGGTATATCATATATTGGGTAACAACAATCAGAAATATAACCAACTTCTCATAAGGAAACTATGAAAGTCAGAAGACAATGGAAGATATTTTTACTATTCTGATAAAAGAGAGAAAAGATTTTTATACTCAGTTAAAAAACTTTTACACCGTTGGTAGGAATGCAAATTAGTTAAACCGTTGTGGAAGACAATGTGGTGATTCCTCAAGCCAGAAATGCCATTTGAGCCATCAATCCCATTACTGGGTATACACCCAAAGGATTATAAATCATTCTGCTGTAAAGATACATGCACAAGTGTGTTTATTGCAGCACTATTTACAATAGTAAAGACTTGGAACCAACCCAAATGCCCATCAATGATAGACTGGATAAAGAAAATGTGCACATTTACATCATGGAATACTATGCATCCATAAAAAAGAGAGAGTTCATGTCCTTTGTAGGCACATAAATGAAGCTGGAAACCATAATTCTCAGCAAACTAACACAGGAATGGAAAACTAAACACTGGATGTTCACACTCACACTCAAAAAATAAGTGGGAGCTGAACAATGAGAATACATAGACACAGGGAGGGAAACATCACACACCAGGGTCTGTCAGAGGGTGGGGGCCAATGGGAGGGAGAGCATTAGAACAAATACCTAATGCATGTGGGGCTTAAAACCTAGAAGACAGGTTGATGGGTGCAGGAAACCACCATGGCACATGTATACCTATGTAACTAACCTGCATGTTCTGCATATGTATCACAGAACTTAAAGAAAAAAAAGAAACTTTCAAAAATAAAAGTTTAATTAAAACATGTTTTCAGATATAGTAAAGGTGAGAGACTGAATCACCAGTATATCCATATTGCAAAAGGCCAAAGATTTGATGATGATGATGACGACGACGATGATGATGATGATGATGATGATGATGATGATGATACAAGAGTTTCACTGTATCCCGCAGGCAAGAGTGCAAAGGCACAATTACAGTTCACTGCAGCTTCAAGCTCCTGGGCTCAAGTGATCCTTCCATTTCTGCCTGACAAGTACCTGGAACTTCAGGTGCATGCCACTATAGACAGCTAAATTTTTAAATATCTTTGTAGATATGGGGTTTCACGTTATTGCCGAGACTGGTCTTGAACTTCTGAGCTCAAGCAATCTGCCTGCATTAGCCTCCCAAAGTTATGGGATTACCAACGTGAGCTACCATGCCTGCACTAAAGGTGTTCTCTGAGCTGAAGAAAAACTACAAAAGTTAGAAACTGATATACAGGAAAGAATATAGACACCAAAAAAGATAAATATGTGGCTTAATATTACTTTTATTTTTTCCTCTTCATTTTATTATATTACAATTGACTTGTTTAATTTGATAATTTATATAATATTGAACTGTGGTCTTTATTTCATTAACAATATGAACTGATTACAAAATAGAAACTTTTAAACACTTTGAATTGAACGATAATGAAAATTCAACATACTAAAATACGTGAAATTTTACTTCTGCCTACTTTTAAGAAATAGTTTGAAGTTAAGCTTAAATACCTTCCTAAGAAGAAAGAAGTTTTTTGTTCATTTGTTATCTTGAATGAGGGTCTCACTCTGTCGCCCAGGCTAACGTGCAGTGGCGTGATCATGGCTCACTGCAGCCTCGATCTCCAGGCTAAATAAATCCTCCCACTTTTGCTCTCCGGCAAGCTGAGACTGCATGTGCACCACCATGCCTGTATTTTTTTGTAGAGACAGGGTTCTGCCATGTTGCCCAGGCTGGTCTTAAATTCCTGGACTTAAGTGATCTCCCCACTTCGGCCTCCCAAAGTGCGGGGATTACAGGTATAAGCCACTGCACAAGGCCAGTTTTTTTGTTTTGTTTTATTTTTTATTAAACAATCTGTGATAAAATAAGAAAAAAAAGAGTAAATAAAATTCAAAATAATTAATAAATATCAAGATAAAACAACGGAGAAAACAATATATTAAAACTTAAACAAGCTGAAAATTGTTTTATTGAAAAATATTACTGAAATTAATTTTTGAAAAGCTAGCAAGATGGAACTAGAAAAATGGAAGAAAATACCCATTTCCAAATGCAGGTACTACACACCTTAAAAGTAAAATTAGGCAAATTATCAATAAATTTATGCCTAGAAAAAAAATCGCCTGACACAAAATAGAAAAGTTATTTGAAGAAATTTAGATAAGAAACTGGAGGCTGGGCACGGTGGCTCAAGCCTGTAATCCCAGCACTTTGGGAGGCCGAGACGGGCGGATCACAAGGTCAGGAGATCGAGACCATGCTGGCTAACCCGGTGAAACCCCGTCTCTACTAAAAAAAATACAAAAAACTAGCCGGGCGAGGTGGCGAGCGCCTATAGTCCCAGCTACTCGGGAGGCTGAGGCAGGAGAATGGCGTGAACCCGAAAGGCGGAGCTTGCAGTGAGCTGAGATCCGGCCACTGCACTCCAGTCTGGACGACAGAGTGAGACTCCGTCTCAAAAAAAATAAATAAATAAAAAATAAAAGAAATTGGAAATAGAAGAAATAGCAACTCTGATTATTCTGATACCTAATCAAAAAAAAAAAAAAAAAAAAAATCCGTATTTAAAAATGTTCCTAAGAAGAATTCTGCTGGTCAGCCTAGCTCCAACATGAATTCTTTAAAATATTTAAGTAATTAAATTTGCTAATCTTAAACTCTGGAAAATAGAAAAGAGAGAATAGAAAAGTAGAAACTACTTCCCAATCCATTTAGAAGACAAGAATAACTTTGACACAAAAATTTGTTAAGAAAGACTGAAGGAAAAAATGATGTACCAATTTATTTCATATACATAGAAGCAATTCCTGAATAAAATGTTAGCAAATAGCATTTTAAAATACATATAAAAAATTACAAACTGTTTTTTATTTCAGAAATATGAATGAGGTTTATATTTAAAACACAATAAATATCATTTTTAATAAATTAAATGTGGAAATATAATAATGTAAGAAAATCTATAGATACAGAAAAATAATATATTTATTATTCAATTCATAATTAAAACTCATAGTAATCAAGAAACAGATCATAAATTATTAATTTAATAAGTAATGCCTTTACAATAATATTGCAAACATCCTACTTTGCAGTGTTATTAGAAGTTGAGATAGCTAATGAGACAATAATGGCCCATTACTATTTTTATTTAATTTTATCCTTGAGATAAAATAGCAAATCTAACAAGGAAAAAATACATGAAAATGAGAATAAAAATAAAACTGTAATTATTTGCAGAAGAAATATTTATGCTTATTTATGTAGAATATCCAAATATATCCACAGATATAGTATCAGAATTAACAAGGGAATAGAAAAAAATAGTTCACTACAAGGCCAATATATATAATAATGATTTTTATTTTTATATACCAATAATAAATAATAAAAGTTTTAAAGGTTATTACTTATAGTAGCATTAAAACATCAAACACTTAGTAATGTATTTAGCGAAACTTATATAAATCCTTTATATTGGAAACAACGAAACATTATTAAAGGACTTCAAAGACTTAAGTGAACAATGTGTCTAGTAGACATTGTCTACTAATTAGAGGACTCTATACTGTTAACATAAAAATCTTCTCTCTCTATATATAGAATATTATATATTCTATATGCATATATAAAATTTAATCTCAATCAGATTCTCAACAATTTTTTTAAATGACAAGCTGTTTGTTAAATTAATATGAATGTGCATTTAACCTTGACTAGACAAAACAATAAATACTAAAGAAGATAATCATAACTGATAGAATACCTGAGATCAAGACTTATAAAAAAGTATATAAGGAAATAAAACAGTACATGCAGTATTAGAACAAGGATATATCAACAAACTAATAACACAGAATATAGACTCAAGAAACAGACTCTCACATGTACATTCACCTGATTAAAGACAAGAGGGACTACAGTGAAATGAGATAGGATTTTTGACTTAATTTCAACACTATTAATGCTATAGATACAGCTAGATAATTTGGAATTTTCTACTTGACTTTCTATGACTTGTTTAGCTGGCTCTTTCGTTGTTGATATAACTTATGAAAACCTATGGTGAAGGCAATGTAAAATTCAGATTCTACATTAAGAAAGTGTAGAATCTGCCACTTAGTGCCTACATTGACAATCTGTAACAAATTGCCACCAAAACTTTGCAGTTTAAAACTATAAATATTTATTGTCTTACAGTTTTTGACAGTCAAGTATCTATGTGAATATGACTTAACCAAGAACCACTGGCTCCAGATAGATCACGAAGTTTTTCTCAAGCATTCAACTGTGGCTGTAATCCTCTTTCAGAGATCCATTGCAGAAAGGAAGGTCTGCCTCCAAGTTTACTTACGTGGTTATTGGTAGGACTTGACCTTTCACCAGCTGGACCTATCTACAGGGATACCATACAACATTACAGCTGATTTTTTTCCAGGGTGAACAACACAAAAGAAAGTGTGAGAGAGTATGTCCAAGACAGAAACCACGGTCTTTTTATAATCTAATTTTGGAAATGACATTTTATCATCTCTATCATATTCTATTCAATAGAAGTTAATCAATAAGTGAAGCCCACACAAGAGGGGAAGGAAGTCTATGAGGGCATGGGACAGGGATCACTGGGGGCCATGTTATAGTCTGTGTACCCTAGTGCTTTCCATGTCTCCACAGGCAAGACTTGGAATAACATTATACTAAGTGACATTGGGAAATTGTGGATGTCTGAATAGGACAAAATACGAATACAAAAATTATAAATTATTTTAAATATTATATTCAAGTTCACTGGGAGGTTTATAGAGGTGAGTAAAGATTACCATTGGTGGCTGGGCATGGTTGATCACACCTGTAATCCCAGCACTTTGGGAGGCCAAGGTGGGCAGATCTCGAGGTCAGGAGTTCGAGGCCAACCTGGCCAATATGGTAAAACCCCGTCTCTGCTAAAAATACAAAAGTTAGCTGGGCGTGGTGGCGGGTGCCTGTAGTCCCAGCTACTCGGGAGGATGAGGCAGAGGAATCACTTGAACCTGGGAGGCGGAGATTGCAGTGAGCCCAGATCGCATCACTGCACTCCAGCCTGGGCAACAGTGATACTTTGTCTCAAAAACAAAAACAAAAACAAAAATACTATTGGTAATGTTTACAAAATAATAGTAAAAATAGGAAGTTTTGGAAAATAAGCTATTAAAAGAAGTTATATTGTTAAAAAGTATTTATTGAGTATAGAAGTCTCCTGGAAGCAACAGGAAACAACATACTAAGAAGTTTGACATTAATGCTTCTTAAAATGCTGTAAAACCTCAGAAATAATGGCATAGGCATCACAAAAATCCATGGTGGATTCACTGGAGAATTGTCAGAGTCAGAGCAAACTTCACATTCTCTCTTAGACTAGTAGATGGTATGTAATACGATACCCAGAAAAAAAAAAAGTTTGACAGTCTCTCTTCTTTTTCATCCTCTTCTTCCTCCTGCTCTTCCTCTCATCTTCCTCCTCTTTCTTCTCCTTCTTGTAAGATGTTGTAATGTGCTATTAATAATAGTATTGTTGATTCCACTGTTGATGAACAATTTACCAGTGACATTCATTACTGACAACCTATAAAACAGCTTCTAATAGAGTGACTAAAACGTTGTGTTAGCAGACATTAACATTATGATAGAAAATCCAGTCAAAAATGTGAATGAACTTGAACAATGAATCAAATCAAAACTTGATTTAATAAAACTACATATAAAATTCTTTGGCTTTAAAATAGCAACTTTATTATAGGAATGTGACTGAAAAAGTAATATGACATTTTGATGTGCAAATCTTGTTGTGGTGGCATGGGAACAGAAAAGTATTTGGAATAATGACATCATTGAACCATAAGTCAGACAGACACTAGGAAGCACTTCTGGAGTAAAGAGTAAAAATCGTTTAAAATCACATGCCGTAGGGTCTAAAGAAAATTGTCATTTCTGATATTACTGCAGAGAACCAGTAAAATTTCAAGCTCCCGGAGAAAAACCACTGATGTTAGGGCTGAGAAAGAGATTGATCATGGCATTGACCTAAACCAGTGTTTCTCAAACGGTTTGCTCTAAAGACTCCCTTATACTCTTAGAAATAATTAAGGATCTTTAAATGCTTTTGTATATGAGTACTATATGTATTGCTATTAAATGACACAATCTTTTTTAAAATTTTCTATTTTATCTTAATATAAAAATAAGAAATGGACAGATGTTAACATAAAGAGTCTTTTTTTAAATAAAAAATGACTATATTTTTCCAAATCAAAAAAATTGAGAAGATTGGAATTATTTTATAATTTTGCAAGCCTGTTTAATGCTGGGATTAATGGAAGACAGTTGGTTTCTGCTCTTTTGCAATTAATCTAACACAGTGTTTTATTTTGGTTTAAATGTGAATCAAGTTCAGCCTCAAATACATATTAAAATGTGAAGGGCATTTTAATAGCTTTTCACATAGTTAAGGACTTTTTTTGTTACTGTACCAAAACAAGAGAAGTAGTACTTTCTTAAAGTTAGTTGCAATGTGGATTCCGAAACTATAACATTGAGCTTTGTGTACTTTATTACATTAAAATCCATTGCTCCGTCTTACATTTTGAATGCACTTTTTATGGATAATTGTTCATTTGAAAAATATAGTTTCACAGAACTATCCATATCTCCCAACTGCTGACATACTTCACTGTTCAAGCTAAAACTTAAATCACATTCATTTTTATCACTATTGATCTCATTAGTAAAGTCTCTAAGTATTGGCAAACTATTAAGCTCATGATGGTGACAATGTATTTTCCAAATTTCTAGTGTTTTACTTGTAAGCTCAAATTTCATTGTTAACCCCAAATAGGCCTGATGGAGTGGCTCATCCCCGTAATCCCAACAATTTGGGAGGCTGAAGTGGGGAAGACTGCTTGAGGCCAGGGGTTTGAGAATAGCCAGGGAAATAGTGAGACCCCTTTCTACAAAAAACAAAATGAATTAGCCAGGTGTGGTGGCATGTGCCTATAGTCCCAACTACTTGGGAGGCTGCTGTGGGAGGATTGTTTGAGCCCAGAAGTTCAAGGCTGCAGTGAGCTAAGATCATTCCACTGCACTTCAGCTTGAGCACAGAGCAAGACCCTGTGTCAAAAAAGAAATCAAAACAAAAACCCCTTAAAGAATCACACAAAAATTTATTTTTTTAAAGTAGATTCATTTAATTCATATTGAAGAAAATGTTTGTCCAATATCCAAAACTTAAAAACTGTAGTTTGTCTTTTTATAGTTCTTTCAAGTATAATGGTATTTCACGAAAAATGTAGCTGGGTCCACTCACAGTTCAAACTGCAAAATACTTTCCTTCAGGCAACCATGGTAATTCAGGTCTGAGTAGAAGGGTTTTGTGTGTCCATGCTGTTTTATCACATAAAATATTGAAAACAATTGTACCAGATGATTGATTTCTAATGAAATAAGTACTTTTGTATTGTTTCATCAAAGTTATTCTCAAGTGAAACTGTTTTTTTTTATTATTATTTCAAATTTGCTGCTGTGAAGAATTCAGTGATTACTAGAACAGTTATTTAATTCAGGCTTAAGGACCCAGAGCTTTATATTTCATTGCTTTACAACCATCAGTGCAAATGTCATCACAGTCAAAAAGGCTAATCATGTTTTAATATTATAGGAAAATTGTCCTACCTTCATGGATACCCTGGAACAGTTCTGAGGGCACATTAGTATCTGCAGACTACCTTTTGAGAAACACTAATTCTTATTTAAAAATTATCAAGACTGGATGACTAATTTTGTTATTGCAATTTTGAAAACATTACTTTTTATTAGCTTAGCCAATCAGAAAAAAACCCAGAGCAACCTTTGAGACCTGGTTTCTAATTTACTTTTTTATTGGAAATAGACGTAGCAAACTTAAACTTTTACAAAACAAGTGTAAAATATCAAATTGGTCCAATTTAATTTTTTTATGTTTTAGGAAGTATCACAGAATCAGTGCCAATTTAGGATTGCTGTCAGCACGGAATTCTTGTTTGAATAGTTGAGGATATCAGAGCAAGTGTCTTGACTCTATAATGGTTGCATGTGTACCTTATCTTTATTATACATTCAAGGGGAATAATCTAGAAAGCTTCAAACCAAAGATATTTATCTTAATATACATGAGTACTTTATCCAACTTCTAGTAAGTTTTTTTAGTTTATAGTGGAGAATGAATCTATAGATAAAATCTCTAGGCCCATAATTATTTTTATTGGTTTTGATCTTTATTCTGATTTAGTGGACTCTGGGGAGACCACAAAAAATATTTAATATGCCACAGCTCCTATAGGATGAGATTTCGTTCTGTTTACTGGAATATAAATTAGTTCATTTGAGCCATGGAGCCTTCACCTATAGTACAATACATCTAAATCTCCATCTTAATGTAAGCTGTTTTTATTTATAGGTAAGAAAAAACGTAGTTTTCTTCATACCATGTTTCATGTATTTCCTTAAAATTCTCTTCATTCTATACATTTAAAAATTAGTAGCTATCTAATTGAAACCATCATTTCATAAGCATTTTTTCTTAATTCTTCTAGTTAGAGCCAATCAGTATTTTAATGTTGATATATCATTTATATAATATAGATGTAAATCAGTAGCAAATCATCATTCAAATATGGAGTAGATAAGTCTGTAGTTTGTCTGAAATTATATCACAAGAGAATATATGAAATAAATGGCTAGAATTGTCCATGGAGGAAACGAAAAGGAAATAGAGTTTTATTTTTAAGAAAAAGAAGTATTTGAGATTCTGTGCTGTTGCAGAGATCATGTATGAAATCAATGGTGGAAATTAAAAGATTCAGATTGGATTCCTCTAGTAGGCATTGTAATAATAAATATATGTGTAAACCTTGTAATCACGTTACATTTTAAAAACCACTTTGTGTGTCCTTTATGTGTTTTAATTCATTTAATTCTGACCACAAGTCTACAAGTTAACTGTTTTGTATCTCTCTGTTTTTCATATGAGGGCATGGAGACACAGAATTATTAATTGTCCAATAAGTCATTGATAAAAAATGGTTAAGACTTCAGGCCCCAGAATCTATGCTATTTTTGGATTTTTTTAAAAAATTATCTAGAAGTGACAATGAAACACTGAAAGAATACTAATGGAATTACTTCTTTGTCCAGAGGTTCATAAAGTACGGAAGAATGAATACCCTCCTCCTCTTAAGAAAGCTTCAGAGGGGGAAAGGACAAGTGTTAGCCTTAGGCAAGGACAAGGAGGAAGAATTCTGTGAAAAGTTGCAGGTTAAAGGAGGATCTCTTTTTAGTGAACAGGGGTTTCAGAAATTATTGTGGAAATGTTTGAGAAGAAGCACAGCGCAGCACAGGTGTAAGAATGTCAGTTATGTAAGATGTGCAAGGACGTGAAGCATGGGGCTATTAACTGGCCCCTCACTGACAGGTCGAGTGGAGATTGTTGACACTGAACAGTGTACTGTATCCATCTAGGATTTTAAGTATAATATGGAAAAACCGTGTTTTTGACCCTGAAAAGTTCTTCCTCTTGTAACTGGAAAATATATCTCTTAGATAAAGCAACAATGGCTAATACACAGTTGACATATTCCATTTCTAACTTTTTATTTATTTATTTCATATAATTATATTAATCTTTTAAAGCCCTGCCTTATTATGTTTCTTTTTTAATTCATGGAAAATCAAAGATAATTGCAGCTACACAATTACTACACATACACTCACTATTCAAAAGTAGAAACAATATATTTATTTCAGATCATTCTGTCCTTCTAGAAGTAATAATTGTAGGTAAAGCTGTAGTCCTCTATGTTCCTCTTCATCTCAGGTTTTTCCCTTTATGTCCCCATTGAGAGCCACTATTATTGTATTTGATGTAAACACAAGCTATATGTCCAATACTTTAACTCCAAATGAATACTATATACTACATTTATCAAAAAAGCACTAAGTAGTTCCTTAAAATTTCTATCTTGTGTACACATCTATTTCATATATAGAAAACATAATAAAGTAAATATTATAATAAACAATAGTTTAAAGCTGTTCAGTGAAATAAAAGAGTTCTAGAGAGAAAATTGTAAGGTATTATTGAAAGATATAAATAATATTTGAATAAATGAAGGGATGTTCATGTTTTTGAGTGTTAAGGCTCAATTTGGAAATGTCAAATTCTCCAAATTAAAATATATGGATAATACAGTTATATCTAAAAATCCAAGTAGTTTTTCGATGGGAGAAATCTTGATGAATTGATTCTACAATTCTTCCAAAAGTGTAAAAATTTAGGATTGTCTAAGACAGTTCTGTAAAATAAAACAAACAGGAGTTGTATGTATTTACCATAAATCATTGAGTATGGGTTATTTTCTACTTTGTTAAACATTGCTCAGGTTTTCTAAATGTATGGGTTCCTGGTAAATTGAAAAAACTAAATGAAGGAAGGATAGACTATTCAGCAAATTGCACTGAAGCAACTGCCTTCTGGAAAGAGAAAAGAGTAGGTTGCTATCTCTCTTTTTTTTTTTTTTTTTTTTTTTTTTGAGACAGAGTCTTGCTCTGTCACCCAGGCTGGAGTGCAGTGGCCCAATCTTGGCTCACTGCAACCTCTGCTTCCTGGGTTCAAGCAATTCTCGTGTTTCAGCCTCTGAGTAGCTGGGGATCCAGGCACGCACTACCAAGCCCAGTTAATTTTTGTATTTTTAGTACTGACAGGGTTTCACCATGCTGGTCAGGCTTGTCTCGAACTCCTGAGCTCAAGTGATCTGCCTGCCTTGACCTCCCAAAGTGCTGGGATTACAGGTGTGAGCCACAACGCCTGGCCGAAAAACCAATTTTAAAGTTAAGAAAATAAGTTATTGATTCATAAGGGATCTCCTTGTGTGCTTTTTTCATAGTACACATCATACGTAATAGAGTATGTAGAGTTTTCGCATAGATTTTTTAGGTTCTTGCTTGTAAAGCAAGATTAGAGATTTTATAAATGGATAAATTTCTACATAATTATTATCAAACTATTATGCAAAAAAAAAAGTCAAAATTAGAATGCTAGTAATAAAAATAGAGACACCTTGGTGAAGAGTGGGAAATGAAACCACGAAAAGGTCTTTGTTAAGGGTGGTTTGGTTCCTTGAAAATTGCTGTTAATTTTTGACTCTACTTTCTAAGCCCAGGATATCTTTGGAATATCTATAGAAATATGATATTCATAATAAGGGGGATGAACTGGTTTCATTAAGCAAGATTATTCCTTTATTTCTTCTGGTCTTGCCACTTTTCTGTTCATTGTTGATTAAATATGGCATTGTGGTTTCTTGTTGAAAATAGTTTCCTTGGAACAACAACTAAAGGGCTTTTGAAATTTCACGTTTAGTTGTGTTTTGATATCATATAGGACCCTTCAAATGCAGTTTATGCTTTTCATTACAGAAAGAAAAGAAAAATAAATAAATCGTAAAAACAAATGTGAGGAATGTGTTGACACTTGTCTTTCAGGATATAAAACTCTGTAATACTGGGAACTGCCATGTTCACTAAACGCTTCACACTCTTCCCTTCCTTTAATATCAAGCCCATCAACTGCATTAAACATGAATTGTTTTTCCTACAAACCTTAATACCACTCAGCACCTTAAAATATATAACATAAAACCATAGTTATCCCCAAAATAGGCTTTATTTTCCACATTTTTTTCTACAATTTTTCCACAAAGCCACATCAAATGAAAACAATACCATTCTTAACATAGGGAAGTGCTGTTCTTCAGTTAATGTAAGATACAAATAAAATAAATTTTATGAAAATTTATTATTAATTACTAATAGTGAGATTGTTATGCAAGTGATACTTCAATATAAGTCACCTAGTTTCTAATCCTAGGTGATCTTCAAAGATTGGTTTCCAGACCAGCAGCATCAGCATCACCTAGAAACTTGTCAGAAAAGCAAATTACTGCCCAGACCTACTAAATTAGAACTTCTGGGAATGAGGCAGGATTCTACGTTTTAATAACTTTCCCAGTGATTTTGATGTAAGGTAAAATTTGAAAACAACTGCTTCTAATATCACAAGCATAGAAATTCTCAAACCTTTCTTAAGACTGAAAGCATCACATGGGAAATTATCTGGTTTTGTCATATAGAATTCATATTTCTTTTTATTTTGTGTGATCAATTACAGTTATTAACCACAGTAGAATTTTGTGCTTTGTATTTAATTTTGGAGTACACTAAAGCAGGAATTTTAACTAACATCAGGTGACAAAAGAAAGGTTATTTTTCTTTTAAACTCCTGTGATAGTAAATCCCAGAGAAAGACACATTTTGATGGCTAAAAAAATCATGAGTTTTTACTAAAAGGCATCACCTTAACAGTCTTGAATAATATGGGAATTTCAAATCATAAATATTTAATATTTTTATTCAGTTGTCTATCTCTTTCTGCCTAACAATTGACTGTGGTCACTGAAAAGTATAATTTCACCAAAGAAAAAGAACAAAACAAGCCTAAATAGGATAAATGTTAGACTGTTCTCAGGGACAAGAAATTAACTCTTGTACAATGATTGTATTAATAAAATGACGTTTCAGTTACTTAAGAGCTTTTTAAAGGATCATCTGTCTTGGCTCCTAACTTAAAAATAGACTTTTTATGTATACACAAATTTCTTTGTTTCTTTTTTGTATATATGACTTTTTAAAAAGGCATCTGTTTCAAAATTCTGAAGAATGCAGGATACCTTAATGGCAAGAAATACTATGTTCATACAATCTAGAACAATACTTTGCACAAAAAAAAAATGCTCTAGTTATTATTTGTGGAATAGAAATCTTTGAAGAATTAAGATCAATATATTTGTTAAATGATTTATATAAATAAAGTATATAAATATGTCTTTCGTTAGAATGAACTCATCTAAAAGAGATTTTAAAATGTCAGAATACAGAAGACAATCTACCAGCACCAAATAGAGTATAGTTGAGTGTTTGCATGAAAATCTTGTTAAAGTTGTCTTCACCAATTCATTCAACAGATATTCCCCTGCAAATGCGGAATAGATGCAGGAGGAATCTCTTATTCCCCAGTTAGATTCTAAGCCAAATGGAAGGAAAAGTAAAGGAGAACCAAAAAATATTCTACATCCTTCAGACAGGAGATTATCTCAAAAATTTTTCACATGTCCCTAAACTTATTGTAAATTTTTATTGGCAAGAATCATATATAGCCCAAGGGTGTTGTAATGATGAATACAAATTGGGGGAGGGAAGGGGAATTTTCCGGTAATTCTCCTGTATCCTCCTCTTTTCTTTCAAGTCATTTTATTAAAAAATACTTGCAATTACAAATCCTTTCTCTGTCCCTTTGAGATGCACATAAATATTTCAAAAACCTAAATAAGCTTGTTGTTAGCTGTACAGACCAAGAATGTCTTTTTAAATGACCTGGGCACCATTTCTGAAATGTAATTATCAAGAAGAGTGGTGCTATCTCCCATTTTTTTGTGGCAGGATAGGACCTAACTCAAAAGAGTTCCTTGTTTCAAAACAATTTCCTGCCATAAAATCGTGAGAAATTTGTTCTTTCTTTGAAGAAAACCATTTAGCTAACAGAAATGGTCACCTCAATTACCAGATGAATTTACGATGAGCTATGTGTGATAAATAGTGTTGTCAAGTCCTCTTATTTGACCATTAGTTATCATTTATTCTTAGACCATGTATGCAATGGATTGAATCTGCTTAGCTACATAGTGGAGTGAGATTTTTTTATTTCTTTATCATCTAGCAGATTGCCTGTGATACACACAATATTCTGCTTTAATGCTTCAATTAAAAAGAAATAAAAAGAAAAATTATTTTCTTTTTCTTCTACCTTTGTGGAGAATTTTTCTAGGATGAGAAGAAATTTTATTTTTCAACCATATTCCCTCAAAAGTATGTAACATACACATTCTGTTAAATGGGCTAAAGATATATTCTTAATATAAACAAAGCAAGTGACCAATATTTAAAGAAAAAAATTTTATAGTACACAATAATTCTATTTGTTCAATTTTCTATGTTCACATTTTATCTTTTAGTTTAATACCAAATTTAACTGAACTTCAAGGATGAAAAACAAAACAGCAATAAATTGCAGAACTTCTGTCCAGGATAGTGTGCTCAGAGAAAAAAAAAAAAAAAAAAAAAAACGTGGTGTAAACAAAACCAGCATTTAGATTGTGAAACAATCAAGAAATGCCTAAAAGATAATGGAAAAGTTAGTAAATACAAACAGCAGTGGTTTAGAACCATAAGGTACAACAGACTACTCAGTTTCCTGGAATTTTTGAAACTTACTCTAGAAGAAAAAATAAACTCATACATGTAAAATAAGGATATAGGGACCGAAGGATAACAGAATAGCAAATTAAAGCAATAATGCAAGTACAAATAGGAGAAAATGACTGAACTGAGCAGCAACCTTGCTGCAAGTATTAAGTTTGTTTAAAAACATATGAAAACATATAGATGGTTTTAGAGTGGAACAGAATTATATATGGTATGAGTTGTATATGATTTAAGACTAAATCAATAGACATTGACATTCAGTTGTTCATGATAAAAATTATTACACATTCTATGCATGTTTTTAATATATTATCAAACATATGAATTATATTTTAGAAGTATATAATATATTTAATTAAATATACATTATCAGACATTAAATAATAATGATATATTTATCAAGGCATAGGAAAAGCTAATTGTAAAAACATATATAAAATACGAAACAATAAAATATACTTCATTTTAACAAATATTTCTTGAATACCTTGTATATGTGAGACCCTATAGAAGATACAAACGTAATGTAACCCATGCCTTTGAATATAATATTCTCTATAAAATAGGTATCAATCAGATATTCAATCAGAATTTATTAATTGCTTATGATACAAAAGGAACTAATATTTTCCAAAATTATACTATGATGGCAAGATTTAAGTCTTTGATCCATCTTGAGTTAGTTTTTGTATAAGATGAGAGATAGGGATCCACTTTCATTCTTCTACAAATGACTAGCCAATTTTCCCAGCACCATTTATTAAATAAGAGTGTCCTTTCCCCAGTGTATGTTTTTGTATGCTTTGTTGAAGATCAGTTGGTTATAAATATTTGGCTTTACGTCTGGGCTCTCTATTCTGTTCCATTGGTCTGTGTCTACTTTTATGTTAGGACCATACTGTGTTTCTATCTATGTAGTCTTATAGTATAACTTGGAGTCCAGTAATGTGATGTGATGCTTCCAGGTTTCTTCTTTTTGCTTAGGATTGTGTTGGCTATTCAGGCTCTTTTTGATTCCATATTAATTTTAAGATTGTTTTTTATAATTCTGTGAATAACAATGTTGGTATTTTGATGGCAATTGCATTGAATTTGTAGATTGCTTTGGTCAGTAGGATCTGTTTCACAACATTGATTCTTCCAATCTATGAGCAGAGAATGTGTTTCCACTTGTTTGTGTCATCCCTGATTTCTTTCAGCAGTGTTTGTAATTTTCCTTGTAGAGATCTTTTACCTGCTTGGTTATGTATATTTCTAGGTATTTTACTGTTTTTCTTCAGCTATTGTAAAAGGGATTGAGTTCTTGATTTAATTATCAACTTGGTCATGACGATAATAGTGCTAATAAGTTGCATACATTGATTTTGTAATCTGTAACTTTACTGAATTCATTGATCAAATCTAGGAGTCTTTTGGAGGAGTATTTAGGATTCTCTAGCTATACGATCATATTATCAACAAACTCTGATAGTCTGACTTTCTGTTTTCCAACTTGAATTTCCTTTACTTTCTTCTCTTGCCTGACTGCTCTGGCTGGGAATTCCAGTACTATGTTGAATACAAGTGGTGTAAGTGGGCATACTTGTCTTTTTACAGTTCTCTAGGGAATGTTTTCAACTTTCCACTATTCAGTATGATTTGGCTGTGAGTTGTTTCTCATATATGGCTTTTATTATTTTGAGGTGTAATCTTTATTTTCTTTTCTTTTTTCTTTTTCTTTCTTTCTTTTTTTTTTTTTTTTTTTTAAAGAGCTGAAGTCTTGCCATGTTGTCCAGGCTGGTCTCAAACTCCTGGACTCAACCAATCCACCCACCTTGGCTTCCCAAAGTGCTAGGATTATAGGCATGCACCACTGCACCCAACCTAGTTATGGCCTTTCTAGGTCTACTTTGTTGAGATTTTCTTTTTTTATCATGAAGGGGTGTTGAATTTTATTATTATTTTTTTCTATCTCTATTGAGTGAATACAGGCACTGTATCTTACCACATCATAAAAGAACAACTGAGGAAGCTAAAAAACTGAGCTTTGTGTCTCTCCCATCCCCCCCAAAAATTCAGGTGTTTTGAAACTTTATTATTTGCTTCAGAGAATTCTGGTATTTCATCCACCCCTGTTAACAGAATATAAAGTTCTAAAGAGGTTAATCTGGCCTACTTTTTCTTTTAGCTCACTTTATTATTTACCTTCTTAAATTCAATTATTTAGGGGAGAAACCTGTGACAGACATTGAACATTTTTAGAGAAGAATAAATTGAAATTCGAGTTAGATGGACAATATTCTTCTTTTTAAGCCAAGTACTCATACTAACATTTCTGTGGAAGCAAATTAAGGCAGAAACTTATCAGTTTAAATAAATAATTTATTCTAGGTTTGTTTTATATATGGGTCAAACTCTACCAAGTAATTGTTTTTACTAGGAGAGAGGGGCTACAGTCTTACTTTGAAGTCCACCCCTTCCAAGAGGTCTTTGCTCTCTTACGAAAAAAGTGTAACAATTGTAGTTTTAGGAAGTCTTAGATGAAAATTAGTCTCTAACCCTTTCTACTTGTTTGTATAAGATAACCTCCCAAAGCTCAGTTATTCTATATAAAACAGTGGGAATATTATTATATAATACTTACAGGAATTGTAAGGAAAATTGAATAAGGTAATATTTTTAAGAGCAAGCACAAAGCAGGCACACCGTAGCTGCTTAATGAATGCTAGTTCTCTAGTCTGGTAAATGAAACTATCTGGAGGATGTGCTATTATACATATGCTGTTTTATTTATAAATCTCAAATTCAAACTTAATATTTTAGCATCTACAGAATACGTACCTGCAAAGGAAGTAACCATAAAATAGTATAAAATGATAGAACAAGAGTGTCTTTGGAATTGTTGATTATGAAATAACATCCCTTCAGAATTTTATTACAATTAGGTTAATTGATTACTTATTATTTTATGTGGATTGTTTAAAAACAGAAATACAAACTCAAACAAAATATCATATTGTTCATTTTCCAAAAGATTTTATAAATTTTCTGGAATTTTGTTAGATTTTTGTTCCTGGAATTATAATTTTAACAAGAACGATTATTAAAGAAACTCCTATTTATTAAACTAATGGTGAATTAATACTGGCCCATGTTGATATCTAGTCCAATATTATGTCTCATTTGTTATCTCTATGATGTGTTAACCTAAAATATAGAACTGCATTTTCTACCTCTGTGGAGATATTATCAACATAATTACAATCCACATATTTTATGTGAGAATTGTTTGAGCACTCTGTTACAACAAGTTCAAAGAGGCATTTTTCTGAACCAATCGGTGTTTATCTCTAGTCTCCATGAGACCCACAAATTCTTTAGCTACTCTATGATTACTTTCTTAAGGAAAGGTAATAAGGGTTTAGCAGTGTACTTATTTGGCATTTACACACAACACTGTGAAATAAATCTTCCAATATGTTGAGTTCAAGAATCCTGCAGTATAATGTCCCCCTTTGAAGTATTATAATCAAAACTGTCTAGAACAATTCTAACCAAACTCAACCACAGTACCCCTCACTCTCAAAGAGGCTAAAAATCCCTACATCACCACAGGGCATTGAACGTAAACTTAGATTTAGTATATCCCACTTCAATAACTCCTATATGAACTACCTTTCAAGAGGAAATGTAGAAATCATTTGTAGTTTTAACAATTGACTAGTTATGGTAGCTATGGAGCAGAAAGAATCCTTAGCATTTATCAACTTGACTTTTATATTCAAAACATTTAACAAAGAGTTTTGCTGTAATGAAGAAAAAAATATCCTATGCAGATGAATTCTGAGCCTTCTTCTTCTTTCTGTATATCAGTAAAAATAAATGTCTAGATTTGCTTTCTCTTGTATCCATTTCCTCATGTTGTCTCTGTAGCTCTGATAATAGACATCTATTTTAAAATGAGTACTCAGTGCACTTTGACATAATTGAGCACTAATCTGATGGGAAGCATTAGGTGTTCTGGTTAAAGATACAATCACATGGCATTGTTCTGAACTGGGTAAAAGCAAAGTCTGAAAATTTACATTTAGTTCTCTCCATCTCTTTTTATACATCCTTCCATCTATATAGGGAGATATAGAGGCATTTGATAGTTTTTATTTAAAATGTTTTAAAATACTTTATTAAACCTTTTTGAAGTAGTCAGGGTTTGTATAGAAAAATTCCCATGAATGTAGATGGTCTATAAGATATAAAAGAGAGATAAAAGATATAAAAAGATATAAAAGAGAGTTATATAAAAGAGATATAAAAGACATAGAAAAATGAAAATAAACAAAGTATACCATGAAAACATTGACTAAAATAAAGCTGCTGTAGCTATTAATTACAGGGAAGAAAACCTTAAGGCAAATAGAATGACTAAAGGTAGAGAGGAATATTTAATAATGGTAAAAAAATAAATCCTTCAAGAAGGATTCTAATTATGAACACCGAGTAACATAGCTTAAAAATACATAAAGCAAAGCTTGACAGAATAAAAGAATGAAAAAGACAGTCCAAAACCTTAGTGGAAGCTATTTTCATAGCATTCACATTTCACTGTTACAGAACTAGTAGACAAGTAGAATATCTGATTAACACAGTGAAGAAATCGGGCCAAATTTGGATACTTAGAATACTTCATTTTATATCTATATAATATATATTACTTTCAATTTATTGTATACTTACCAAAATTGACCATATGTAAATTTAAGTGGAATTATTTTAAAAGCAACATCAACAATAATAATAAAGGGTAACTAAATATTCATGAAATGTTTGAAATTAAACAATAAACTTTTAAAAACCCATGACTGAATGATGTATTTTCAGTACAAATTACCACATAATTTTGATTAAATGATGATAAAATTACATCTAAACTTAAGAAATTGAATTTAACTGTACATATTAGGATATTTGTAAGTTTAGATGAACCATTAAGAGAACAAAGCTTGAAATAAATGATACATAAGTGCATTATAAGAAGTTAGGGGGAAAAAGCCAATTAATGCCAAAAGAAATGGAAAAAATAGTAAGAAAAAATTTAACAAAATGGAAACAAACCAAATTAGAGAAAAACAACAAAAACAAAATTTTTTTTCTCTAACAAGACTGTTAAAATTAATAAGGTTTGGTAAGACGGGTCAGACGGATGAAACTAATAAAAAAAAAAGACATTCCTACAACGCTACAGACATTAGTCAGATAAAATACTATTTGAACAAATAAATATAATTTAAATGGAAATTTAAACAAAATTTATCAAAAAGATAAAATAAAATAGAACAAAATTATATATTTAAATAAGTTAGTAAGTAATTTATTAACCTGAATATCTTAAAGTTATTTTTTCCTCATATTCAAGAAAGGAATAATACTAGACTTATGCAGACCTTTCCAGAATATAGAAAAAGAGGAAATGTATTCTAATTTGTCTTATGAACCCAACATAAATTTGAAATCAACGCCTGCAAAAACTTTAGAGAAAAAGAAAACGATAGGCCCATCTATCTTTTAAACATAGATGCAAAAATTGTAAAAAATATTTTATCGGCCAGGCGCGGTGGCTCACGCCTGTAATCCCAGCACTTTGGGAGGCCGAGGCGGGCGGATCACGAGGTCAGGAGATCGAGACCATCCTGGCTAACACGGTGAAACCCCGTCTCTACTAAAAATACAAAAAATTAGCCGGGCGTGGTGGTGCGTGCCTGTAGTCCCAGCTACTTGGAGGCTGAGGCAGGAGAATGGCGTGAACCCAGGAGGCGGAGCTTGCAGTGAGCCGAGATGGTGTCACTGCACTCCAGCCTGGGTGACAAAGCGAGACTCCGTCTCAAAAAAAAAAAAAAAAAAAAAAAAAAAAAAAAAATTATCAAGTCCAGTGTTATATAGAATGGATAATAGTTCATGACTAAACAGGATTATTCCAAGTATATAATAATAGCCTGATATTCAAAACCCTACAAATTTACCATGTTAACAGAAAGAAAAGGAGAAAAAAATATTAGAACATCTTGTTAGATGTACTAAAGCATTTGACAAAAAAATCAAAGTTAATTCATGATGAAAATTCTTAGCAAAGTAGGATTAGAAGAGGGCATCTTTAATTTTAGAGCAATATCTACTAGAAAAAAACTATAGCAAACACCATATTTAATGATATATTACCAAATTTTCTTTTTACATAGCTAAAAGTGTTAGTTATCAACATTTTTCAACACTGTATTAAAGGCCCTACCTAATGTAATAAGACAAGAAGAAAACATAATTAATAATTTGAATATAAAAAAAGAAATTTCCCATTATTCACAGGCAATGTGTTTGTGGATAGTGACAATCCAAAAGAGTCTTCAAAATAAATATTACAATTAATAAGTGAATTTAAATAAATTTAGCAAAGAGGTTTTATTAATTTTATTTTTATATGGTAATAATAAACAAAAATAAAATAAATTACTAATAAAATAATATTTACAATAGCATACAAATTAAATACCAAGGAAAAACTTCTAACAAAAAAATGTGGAAAACTTCAAAACTAAAAACCACAAACGTATTTTAAGATAAATTACAGACCTAAATTAAATAGAAGTATATATACCATGATCATGAATTGGCAAGATCAATATTATAAAAATATTAATTATTTTTAGGAAGAAAATCAATAAAATCTTCCTTTAAAATGATGTAGTTTAAATTAGAGAAGACAGATGAAATTTAATAGAGCTTAAGCAAGAGAAAAAAGCAAAATTAATTCAGCTAGATTGAAGAACAATTGACCATAAACAGTTTCCGGAAAAGGGAAGATTTGTAATTGTAGTTTAATCATAGTTTTTTCAGCAATGTGTGTCCAGCCACATGGGTGTTAAAGTCGTGAGACTACCAAGAAGGATCAGGGCAAATAAAGGTAGGTGCTAATATTATACAAGGCTTTCAATGGAACAATTTTTATGTCTTCAAGGTCTCTCACAGTCCCCACTATTGTTCAACAGGTTGCTGGGTATTTTAATTTGATCACGTTTTTAGATTTGTTCAGAATTCTAGATTGATACCACTCATATTAATTATGCTCCCAGATTTACTGGTGATTGTAGACATCAGGGTTTTTTGTGACTTTCGTCTTGTAGTTGAATTTAAATTATCTGACCAATGAGTTTCTGCACAGAAGCATTTAAGACTCTTAGAGAACACAGCAAACAATTATGCAGAAATCAAATATTAGTATCAGAATTATCAGAATGTGTTGGACAATACATTTTAGTCAACAGTCTTGATTAAGCCAAGAGAACAGATTTCATTCTTATTTTGAATCTGTAGAGAAGAGAAATTTGATATAACTTTGCATAACATTTACTTTTTCCTCTAATTTCATATTAGTTTTCCTAACCTTTTTGTTTACATTGAAAAATATCCAATTCATCTCTTGCTAGATGTATGTAGTCTTCTTTCCCTAAGTCAACACGTGTACTTCCTTGTGAGCTGAGTATATTTAAAGTCTTTCTCTATTGCACCACAGCTTGTTGAGTTTTTACCAAGTCTTACAGTCTTACTCAGGTTTCCTAGGTTATTAATGTTTTCTTCTTTCATCATGACATAATAAATCATGTTTCTGAGCTTTCTCATGGCTGTCAAAGCTGCATACTAGGAGACAAAACAGCTATCCAGTATTCACTGATAGACATAGTTTGTTATATCTTTATTCAGGCTTAAACTTCAAATTCCAGTAAATATTCTCTTGGAAATTTAGACACATGCCTTTCTACATAAGGGCCATAGTTATTTAAGGTTTCAGTACCTGCAAGAAAAAAAAAAAAAGAGAAATAATGTTTTATCATTTAAAGAAATTAAGTCAGATTATTACAAAACCAAAATACTCATAAAATTATAAGTTTTTAATAGCTATCAAATAAGATATTTAGTAATTATCTAGTAATCTTGGGTCCCAGAGATTGAAAATATTCAAACAATGTGATCCAGAGTCTATATTTAAGTATCAAGAAGAATTAATCAAATAGCTTTGTTTGTATTCATGAAGAATTTCTAGGATCAGTGCCTCCCAAATGAATGTTAAATGTATTTTTTTAAATTGCTGCATAGTTTTGATAAGGTTGGAATCATAAAAATTATGACACTTTGTCATAAAAATTTAATTTATGAAAAGCAGAAACTTTGGAGTGATTTCTGGTTGCAGGCAAGTATCAAAATTGTCTGTTAAACTTAATAAGAATCAAATAGAAAAGAATAAACAAGATTTCCTCCTAAACTGAAAGGTGTCAGAGCATTTAGTAGAGTTGGCAATCACACTAGCAATAGGGCAAATGGGAATGTAGTATATAAGGTTGTAGAAGGCAATGAACAGTCAAATTTTGTCCCGAAGGTTTAGAGAAAAAAATAAAGTTTTTTTCTCTAAAGAAAGGAAGAATAAGAGAAGGAAGTTTATGGTGTTTTTGTAGAACCTGTTTCCGGGTACCTTTAATCATTAGATTTAGTTAAACACACAACTTCTTTGCGGGGAATAATAGTCTACAATGATTTTGACTTTTTTTATTTTGATTTTTTAAAATATTAATTATTTTCAAGTCTCTTTAGCAGTATATAGTGAAAGGAAAGTGATATTATTATCTTGCACAAGCATATAGTTTCCTAGGGAAAATGGTACAAACTCAGCAATCTGATTAACTAAACTTTTAGCTTGAGTGTGGACTCATTGGTGGCAAATGTAATCTAAATGACAGGTTTAATCTTTGGTGTTTAGACAAAGAAGACTGAAGAAATAACTCGTAGAATCTCATCTTGGCAATCAGTAACACTAAACTAGCAGAGACAGGGAATTAAAAGTCATTAAAATTTAGAGGAGAAAGATACAAAGATAGTTGTAGCAGTTTTGGGCTTTCTGCATTCAGGTGTCTTGATCTGAAGGCTCTGGATGAAGGCCATGTCTAGTGATCTGTTTTAAATCAAAGTTTCTTAACTTGTCCTATGTTTTCTATACAAATAGAGGAAAAGTTTTATGGTTATTATGTAGTCCAAGGAAAGGGATTTTGAAGGATATGCTTAATGTTAGTGAAGACAGTCTCTTGTGAATCTATCCAAGCCAAAGCCTCAGATTTTTCAGCTTTCATTTGACTATATATAAAGGGTCATTAAGTTCAAAAGTGTTAGCATTTCTTTGTACAGTGTCTTATGAGAACAAGATCTCCTCTAAGTTCTCTTCTATTAATTGGTCAGAGAAAATGAAAAATAATTCCAATTTTTGAGGCAACAAGATTTAACATTTTGCATATTGTCGTGGCCTAGAAAATGTGATTTTATCTAAAAACAATTGAAGTTTGTTTTTAAAATCTTTGTCAGAAAAGAGGAAATCAATTCTGTAAGACTTTCAAACTGAAGCACAGAACAGAAGAAAACCATCCATTTATAATATAAGAGTGGAGTACTGGCTCAGTATTTGCAAAAACTAATAGAACATTTCTGTAAATCTGTGGAATGTAACTATCACATATTATTTATTTCCCTAAGGAAATATAAAAAATTTTTAATAAATATATTTTATATATTAAAAAATAAAATATATTTTATATTTCATGAGGTTGCATGGAAAGGTATACTTAAAGAAAAATGCTGAACATGGATCTACCACTGAAGTTGTCTGCCTCAGGGATAAGGAATGTTTGAATTGTATTATGGTTGGAAACTGCAAGGAGTGAGGGAGTACAAACCTGTTAATGAATGGTCCATGAATCTTGTACAAGGTGGTAACCATACTCATTTGCCTTTTTGATGGGCAGAAGAGGCATGACAATGGCTAATATAGGAAACTTTGAGTATTTTTTGGAGGTTTGTAATACGATGGGTCTTCAAAAGTCTTTTTTATTAATGGATATTGGGTTAGTTTCAGTAAGACATAGATGGATTGATGAATAACTTTATGGCTTCAGCATCTTTCATCTGATATAAATTTTCTTTAGCTGAAAGGCTATTGGGAACAGATTCAAGGTCTGAGATGTTGGTAGGGAAGGTATCAGAGTGAGTGATCCATCTAAGCTATCACAAAACTATGGATCAGATTTCATCTTCTGGAATTTCCAGAATGAGGTCATCTGGTTTAAACTTTATAATGGCGCATCATTTTCAAATAAGTCTTGTTCCCACAAATTCATTGGAGTAAAATCACTAAACATAAAAGTATATTGATAAGTTCCAGAGAGACAGTAACTGAGTGATGCAAAAGCAGTGTTTGTGTGGTATCTCGGATTTCTACCAATAAAATGTCTTTGTTACTCTGAAAAAGAAATGACAGAAGGATCATATGGTTTATAGTAGGGAGTGTAACCCTGGGAAGTAATAAGAAATGGAATGTTCCAGTTGAGTAATTGCATGAAATTTTTCTCCCTTTTTTGTTAATAGAAATTGTAGGTAGACGAGTAGCTACTTACTTGCAGGTGTGACTAGAGTCTATCTTTTCCACTGAAATAGGGAAAGTTTTCTTCCACTACCCTTTTGCCTTAAAATATTATCAGACATCTTTGTCTAGGCTAGGCTAAAGGTGTCCTTGTTCTTGGGTTTATCTAATTTCTAATCTGAAAAGCTAATAATTTATTTGGTATTTTTCTTTTTCTTGATCTTTAAAGTTTAGGAAAAAAAAAAAAACCTAGTAATTCATAGAACTAGAAAGAGCTTGCCATTCTATTTTGTGTTTGTTTTTTAGTTTACTAACAAAACCTAGCACACTTGGTTAATACCATCACTGAGAAAGGTGGCTATGACAGTTGTAATGTTTATTCCCCTCAAGATAGCAATGTCTCAAAAGGCTAGAATGAGATGTATTTATTTATTTATTTATTTTCTGTTTCAGGAGTGCGATTTTGACCAATTACTTTTTACAGAAAGAACTTCAAGAATAGTTATGAAGCATACAAAGAAGTCTTATTTCTAAGTTCTCTTTCTCTCTCTTTCTCATACAGTCATGTGCTACATAAAGGTGTTTTGCTCAACAATGGATTTCATATACAGTGGTGGTCCCATAAGTTTATAATGAAACTGAAAAAGTTCTCTCACCTAGTGACATCATAGCTGTTGTACTGCAACACATTACTCATGGGTTTGTGGAGATGCTGGTGTCAACAAACCTACTGCACTGCCAGTCACATAAAAATATAGCACATATAATTATGTACAGCATATAATATTTGATAATGATAATAAATATGTTACTGCTTTATGTATTTACTACACTATCCTTCTTGTTGTTATTTTAGAATGTACTCCTTCTACTTGTAAAAGAAACTAACTATAAAACAGCCTTAGACAAGTCCTTTAGGAGGTATTTCAGAAGAAGACACGGTTATCATGGGAGATGACAATTTCACTTCCTGTTATTGCCCCTGAAGAATTCCCAGTGAAACAAGATGGAGTGGTAGAAAGAAGGGATATTGACAATCCTGACCCTGTGTAGACTAGACTAATGCATGTGCTTTTCCTTAATTTTTAACAAAAAACTTAAAGAGGGAAAAAGAAACTTTAAAAATATGAAAAGGATATAGAATAAGACTATACAAAAAAGAAAATGTTATTGTATAGCATACAGTGTGTATTTTAGACTGTGTTATTACAAAGGAGTCAAAAAGTTAAAAAGAGTATATAAAGTAAACAAGTTACAGTAATCTAAGGATAACATTATTGAAGAAAAAATATTTTATAAGTTTATTGTAGTTTAAGTGTACAGTGTTAGCAAAGTATACAGTAATGCCCTAGGCCTTTATGTTCAGTCACCACTCACTCACTGACTCACTCAGAGCAACTTCCAGTCTTGCAAGTTCCATTCATGGTAACTGCCTTATACAAGTGTACCATTAAAATAATCATTTATATGCTATCTTTACTGTACCTTTTCTATGTTTATATAAAAACAATTACAATTGTCTTATAATTGGCTACAATGTTGAGTACAGAACCTGTTATACAGGTTTGTAGCCTAGGAGGAATAGGTTATACCATATGGCGAAGATGTGTAGTAGGCTATACCTCCTCTATGGAAGTACATGCTATGAGGTTCACACAATGAAGAAATTGCCTAACATCTCTCAGAATGTATTCTTTTCATTAAATGACACATGATTGTATACACATAATATATAGTATGTATAATATATGTTATTTATATATAACATATATAAATGACATGTGACATATAAAATGATATTATATGCCATATACAGGTGTATATATGTTATATATAACACATAACATACAGTATTATAATACATGTTATTTTATATGACATATAAATATATATATGTTGTCAAATTTTGATTCTTATATTGAATACAATTTTGATAATCTATTTTACTTTTTCTGAACAAATATTAGTATCACTGAGTTCCACAAAATGATGAAATAATTGGTAGATATTAGGGCATCCTAGGATACATAGCTTATGGAAAATCTTAAAGTGTTTGTTGACTTTTTTCTTTTGAGGGCTAGATATTTCATTAGATTACGCAGTCTAATCGTGAACAAGGTTTAACCAATAAAAATAAAGCTAATCATGGTATCTAACTCTTTATAAGACATTGTAATGAGACATAATCTAATGAGAATTTTCTGCTCAGCAAGAGGAAAGAGCTTTAATTGACTTACAGTTCTGCATGGCTCAGGAAACTTACAATCATAGCAGAAGGCAAAGGAGAAGCAAGCACCTTCTTCACAAGGTGGCAGGAGAGACAGAGAGTGAGAGGGGAATAGCCAAGCACTTTTAAACCATCAGATCTCGTAAGAACCCACTCACTATTATGAGGACAGCATGGGGGAAACCGTTTCCATAATCCAATCACCTCTGACCATGTCCCTCCCTCAACACATGGGTATTACAATTCAAGATGCGATTTGTGTGGGGACACAGAGCCAAACCATATCAGTAGTCCTTAAAGAAAAACAACAGAATGCTCATCAGCAGGATATATTCAGATGTTTGGTGGGAGAATCTGAAAATGGAAAAAGAAAAGAGAGAGAGAGAGAGAGAGATCTGTTGCAAACTATCATTGCTGAAGCAGTCCAGGTTGAGGAGCAGCAAGTCCAGTACTGACCTGAGTCAAAGTGCCGAAAACTGTGGAAGAAAATCAAACACAGAGCACTCTTAAGCATAAACTTTCTTTTGAAATGTTTCCATGTGAGAATGAGGATGCTGCAACATAAGTCACCTGTTTTATAATGTAAGTGTCATAATGCCATGACATAGTGAATTATACAACATATGAATTACAATGGGAGTAGAATGATCTTTTAATAAACAGTGCTATATCAATTGGATATTCCCATTAGAAAAAAATAGATTTTATTTCATTTCACCCTATACAAAGTATTAATTTATTAGGGACTATGCTTCTAAAGATAAAAGGTAAAACATTAAAAGTCCTAGAAGAAAACATGACAATATCTAGCATATATCAAATGCATCAAATGGAACACAAAAAATACTAACTATAAAAATACATAAATGGAATTAAACATAACTTCTCATCAAAAAACACTATTTAGAAAATAAAAAGGTAAGCTACATTTGCCATATATACATCTAACAATCAATTTACATCTAGCAAGTATAAAGAACTCCCCGAAAGATGGGTCAAATTAATTTTTAAAAATCTGCAAAAGTTTTGAACATATAGTCATAAAAATGTATCCAAATGTACACTCAACATTAAATGGACTGACAAAGAAGTCCACTTTATTACTTAGAAAATACAAAGGAAAACTACAATGAGATAACACTTGATATCTATTATAAGCACTAAAATTTAAGGCTGAAAATATCAACAATTGTATAGAAAATATAACACACACACTTCTGATGGAAGAATAAGTTGGCAAAATCAGTTCTAAAGTACTGCTTAGCATATCTAGTAAGGCTAATCTTTAGACTCAGTGGCCCCACCCCATGTACATACCAGATTTGCCTATTGTTACCACAAGATATGTAGCAGAATGTTCATACCAGCAAATAAAATAAGAGAAACAACTAAAATACCAACCAATAGTAAAACTGATTAACATTTTTGTCATATTAACTTGAATTCTATAGGACAGTGGTTCTCAGTTGGAGGTTATTTCATTCCCAGAGGATGTTTGACAATGCATAGAGAAAGTTTTTAGTTGACCCAACTGGAGGAATGCTATTGGCTTCTAAGGAGCATATGCCAGCAATGCGCCACATGTCTTCCCATGCACAGTACCTATAGCAAAGAATTATCCAGTCCAAAATGCGCATAGTGCAAGATGGAGAAATTCTGCTATAGAACTATGAGAAAAGTACACATAACCACATATATATATATGTATAAATGATGCAGAGAAATTTTATACTGAATACTTTGATTTATGAAAACTTCAGAAACCAACTTATCAAACCCTTTCACTGTTGTATCAGCTTAATGATTATCTTTGACAGGAAACAGTGATTAGAAAGGGAAGGGGTCACTGATAATGGCAGTGCTCTGTAAACACAAAACACAATTCCAAGCTCCCCAACGGACTGAATGGACCCCTCTTCTCAGCCAAAGGCATTCCAAAGTTGACCCACAAAACTAGTTCAGGCCATGATAAGAAAAGGGGCTTGGACATCCCTCAGTCAGGCACAACTGACCAGCGTTAACATTGAAACAGAGATCTTAAGTCTGACAAAACAGACTTTGTAGCACTAACATACCAAATTCTAATCTTACTCTAGTATAGCATTGTATGACAGATAACAAGCCTTAAAATAAATTGAAGTATTTTCCCCAGTATATATTTAATTGAACTGCAGATCCTTCTAATAGCAGAGCTTGGTACCTGAGGAGGTGGTTGTCTGTTAGTTAGAGACTCCCCTGAGGAGACAGTAGTCCTGGACTGGGCATGGTGACTTACATACATAATTTCAGCATTTTGGGAGGCCAAGGTGGGTGGATCACCTAAGGTCAAGAGTTGGAGATCAGCCTAGTCAACAAGAAGAAACCCCATTGTCTCTACTAAAAATACAAAAATTAGCCTGGTGTGGTGGCAGATACCTGTAATCCCAGGTACTTGGTTGTCTGAGGTGGGACAATCATGTAAACCCAGGAGGCAGAGGTTGCAGTGAGCCAATACTTTAGCCTGGGCGACAGAGCAAGATTCCATCTCAAAAACAAACAAACAAACAAACATAAAGAAGACAGTAGACAGTAGTCTTACCACATTATGCAAGTATAAACAGTTAAGTCATTCCCCATGGTCAACTTAGTAGCCTCTGTTACAAGCAAGGATACCACTGAGACCACCCAGGGGCAGGCTGGCCACCCTTTGGCTACTAAATCAAGTTCCTTACTTAGGTAGGCAACGGGCTGCTGGACAGTACCCTGGGCATATGTTGGAACTTTCAGTGCCACTCCCTTTATTTCTGACACATAAAGATTAAAGATTTTTCCTATGGAGAGACAAATGGCTGGTGTTTTAAGGAAGGCTTGTTTTAGTTGGTCAAAAGTCTTTCTAGGCTCTGGTTCCCAAATTAGACAGTGAGTTTTAGCTACCTGAGTCTCCTTTATTAGGTAGTATAAGGGACAAGTTATTTTACTCTACCCAGGTATCCACAGTCTGCTGAATCCTGTAATGCCCAAGAATTCCCTTGGTTACTTGAGAGTTTTGGGGAGGAGAAAGGATAAAATTTTCTTAATCTCTTCTTTGACCAATGTCCTGGTCCTCTCTAACAGTACCAGGCCTAGGTATTTCACTGAAGTCTGACAGAGCTGAGCTTTAGATTTTGAAACCTTATATCTGTTAGCTAGAAAATTAAGAAGAGCCTTAGTGCCTTCCTGAGGGATTTCCTCTGTTGGAGCCCAGAGGAGAGTGTTGTCTATGTATTGTAAAGCTTTAACTTGATGATAAAGGAACTCAGAGAGGTCTCTTGACAATTACCTGCCCAAAAATGTGGGGGCTGTCTCGGAATTCCTGAAGTAACACTGTTCAGGTTAACTAGGTGGTTTGGTTAGAAGGATCCTCAAAGGCAAACAAGTACTGAGAGTCAGAGTATAATGGTATGCAGAAAAAGGCATTCTTTAGGTCCAGGACTGTGGACGATTTAGTTACCTCAGGTATTTGAGCTGGCAGAGTATATGGATTGGGAAACACCACATTATCAGAACCACAGCCTCATTAACAAGGTGGAGGTCCTGAACTAGTTTCCATTCCCCACTGGGTTTTTGTTCCCCCAATATCAGGGTATTACAAGGGCTGTTGCAGGGTTTGAGGGGGCACTGAATCCTCAAGTTATCAATGATGGCTTCTAGTCCATTCCTAAACTCTAATTTCAGGGGATATTGTTTCTGGTTAGGAAAGGAGGTGGAATCCTTAAGGTGGACCTTGACCCATAGGGTGGTTGTGGCTCAGCCAATCTTCCCTTCAATTGCTCAACCTTCTGGGTTAACATCAGTCTCCAATACAGGGAGACAAAGAGTTTGCCCAACGGCCATCAGAATGGAGATCCACAACTGGGCCAGAATATCACTGCCCAACAGAGAAGCTGGGCTTTCAGGCATAATTAGAAATGCATGGGTGAACAAAAGGTCTCTCCAACTTCAACTAATAGGTTGGGAAAAATATTCAGTTAAAGGCCTTCCTGAGATGCCTCTCAGGGTCATGCTAAGAGAAGAGAGAGCCCTGTACTGGAGAGGAGAACTGAGACCAGCTCCAGTTTCCAAAAGGAGGTCCATTTTTCTCTGTTTGATTTTCAGAATTACTTGTGGCTCCTGGATGGTAATGGTGGTCTGGACCATTGGGACATTGAAGAGATGAGCCCTGGGACTCATCAGTTCTGCTGCTGGACCATTTGGGAGACTGGGTCTGGAACTGGTGACCAGCATTCGTGGGGACAGTCCACCCTCCTCCAGTGGTCTCCATTTCAGATTGGACAAGGTCAAGGTGGCTACCTCATGCTTCCTGGATAATCCTTCCTAAAATACCCTGGCTTGCCACATCTGTAGCAGTGAACAGGTGCACCCTGGAAATTCTGGGATTTGTGGACTTGCCTGGTGGTCGTTAAAGCTCCTGTCTCTTTCCTGTGTTTCCTCTCTCTCTCCTGGGCCTCTTTTTGCTTACAAAAGACCAAAGTGTCCACTTTCAGGAGGTTCTCTAAAGTATTATCTAGTCCCAGGGCCTGTTTCTGCAGCTTCCTCATGATATCAGGAGCTGCCTGAGTAATAAATTTATCTTTCAGGATTAGTTGTCCCTCAACTGAATCAAGAGATAGACAGGTGTGCTTGACCAAGACCTCTGTTAGCCTTTCCAGGAAGGCAGTGAGATTTTCATCAAATCCCTGGTTTATCATGGAAAACTTGGTATAATTGAGAGGTTTGGTCCTAGTCCAATGTAAACCCTCCATTATGCAATCCTGAAAGTGTCTCCTCTTCCATTCTCCCGACTCATCATTGGGATTCCATCCAGGGCCATCCATTGGTACTGCTTCTCTTCCAGTTGGATAAAGTTTGCCCCCTTCTCTGATGCTATGTGTGATACAAAGCTCATTCCTAAATGTCTCTTCTGCTTGCAGAGCAGCCTGCTTCTCAGTGTCAGTCAGGGTGTGATTCAAAAGTAACGTAAAGTCTTTCCAGGAGAGCTCAAATATTTGGATGAAATTCTGGAAAGCCTCTATTTATCTATCAGGGTCATCTGAAAACTTGCCAAGATCCTCCTTAACCTGTTTTAAGTTCTGTAGACACAAGGGAAACTGGACTTTACTGTGGTCAAATTCACCAGGCATCTATTGGAGAGCAAGAGTGAGACTAGGGCTTGTCTAGGGTGAGGATTTCTAGGAGGGGACAAGCAAGAGAGAGGAAGCTGGATATGGAGGATGGGGTAGACCTAGAGGAGCAGGGCTGGAGGGAGCTGGCTTCTGTGTTGGTGGTGCCTCTGGGATTTATTAGTTCCCTAGGATTTCCCCTTGTACCCTCTCCTGAGATGACAAACAGGAGGGATGGAAAAATCCTACACTGTCAGCAAAGGTCTGGATTGCCATGCAAGGTAAAGAAAGGCTGAACATATGGGGTCTCAGAACATCTGTCCTTGTGTTTACAGAAAAGGTCCAACTGCAGGGCTGTATCAAAATGAATGGTTCCTTACTGAGGCCAAATCAGTCCTTCTTGTAAACCATAACTTGGACAAACCTTTGTGCAGAGGGATAGCAGGTGTTTTTCCTCCATAGTCTGAGGGTCAAAGCAGTCCCAGTGGTTCAGGATACACTCCAGGGAAGTATAACCTGGCAGTGGTGAAGATAGCTGGTTTCCAATTCTGAAAGACACAGAAATAGAGGCATGTCTCATTTTCTTTCCTTCTTTCAGTGATAACCAGAGGTGTAATGGAGAGAAGGTGGCCATCCATTCTTTCTCTTCCATCTTGTCCCCGAGTCCTGGAGACCTTGGCAGGTGCCACCCATGGGTGCCAAAGCGATTTTCATCCATGTTAATGGCAGGAGGGGTTACAGGGTGGGAGTAGCTTCTCTTACCCATGTGCGCCCTATTTCCCCTGCTGTAAACAACGTTTGAGTTCCCTGGACCTCATTTATGTCATGGAGCATGACCTCCTTCCATGAAACAGGGATTTAGTTGGCAGGAATTTGTCCTACCCATTTACCTTGTGCCTGTTGCCTGGCTTTGAATCTCTCAGATCAAGTTTTTCATTCTAGGCCCTCGACCTGAATCCTACAATTGATTTTGTGACAAAAAGATGTTTCAAGGCTGCATGTATCTGTTTAGATTGAGTCTCAAATGGGCCATGGTGAAATTGCAGTTATCAGCCAGCAGGGATCGGTCATCAGTTGTTTTTCCTGTTATAAGCATAGTGCTGAAGATAGGACCCCTCTCACTTTGAAAAGAATAAAGGAAACTTCTTAAAGTACAAAAAAAAAAAAAAAAAGTATGGTGGGGGGAACTTCTTGTTCTGTGCAAATAGGTTCCTTCAACTACTATATCCCTTCCCCAGTTCAGACCAGTAAGGACCCTTTGGCCATGGGAGGAAAGGCTCTACTGGTGCAGCAATCATGAGGCATTGGGGCCCCAGTGGCAGTTACGGTTTTTTCCCACCCCTCATGGCCATTGGGTGTGGCTTGTGGATGCTGCAGACAGACCCATGTGCCCAAGTCGGTAGGGGAGGCAGGAAGGTGGGGAGTCACTGAGTCACTGCACGATTCTCCATCCCACGTATCACCTGCAGCCATTAGGGTGAGGTTTGGGGTCGCACCTCTAAGAACAAATGGAAACCAAATTATTTTAAATTTACTCCTCTGATTGTTGAGCCAAACATACATTGTACTTAGTAACATCTTAGTAGTTTGCAGCATAACCCTTAACATCATACAGAAGTGATAGGAGCCATTTAAAGTCATGAAAGAACAAAAAGCATCACAGAAAAGTCTGGGGATCTTGGCCAAAGAAGTTTAGTCTTGGGTCTCTTAGCAACAAAAGATGCCTTTAGTTGCCCCAGGACTCTACTCTGGTCCCATGCAATGGTTAGACCTCCATGAAGAAAAACAGAGCCAATATTCCTTTTACTCAAAGGAAAGAGAGAGGTGTCAGGGTCTTGGAAAATAGGGAGATCTGACAGTTCCACATCTGTACTCACCCTCATGCCGAATCCCTGGATCCCAGGCGAGCCCCTAGTTAAGACAGAAGAGTTCCCTGACCTCTTTGGGGACTTGCAATAAGGGTGTAACTCCTTTACTCCACTGCCATGCTACTCAAACCCCTTATGGGAGCATGCAGGTGAGCTGGGGCAAGAGCTTTTGGGCTCTGGCCCCACAGCTGTGTCTAGGGGTGTTATGATGCTCTTTTAGCTTTGCCATCTGTGGGTGGCTAAGTGTTAAGCAGCTCAGTGGAGTCAGGGTGACAGCCTTTTATACCCTGCCCTCTTGGTACTCAGGTCCTTGTCTGGCATCCAGGAAGAATCAGGTCAAACAGACTTGAAGGATGGTAAATGGGGGGATTTTATTGAGTGATGGAGGTGGCTCTCAGCAGAATCGATGAGGAGCTGAAAAGGAGATGGAATGAGAAGATGATCTTCCCCTGGAATTCAGCTGTCTTGTGGCCGATCTCCTCTCTGGCCGTCCCCAGCCAAACTCCTCTCGATGTTCACAAGCTCTTTCTCTTCTTTCTTTCACTGCTGTGCTGTTCTCCCACTCTGTCAGTGGAGCTTGGGGTTTACATGCATACAGGATAGGAGTGTGGCAGGCCAGAGTGGTTTTGCTGAAGACAGCATTTGGGCACAAAAATATGAATGCCTATTCCTATTTAGGGACATGGCACAAAAGCATGAAAGCCTATTCCTATTTAGACTTGGGGGTAGGGCCTTTGCAAGGGAATTGCCCTCTTCTCCTTTGTCCCTGCCTCCTGTCCGTATCACTAGCATTAAGATGCCAAGTCAGAAATTGAAGCATTTGAGATTTCACCGTGCCGGCAAACTAGCAAGTTAGCCAGTCATAATTTTACAGTTTCATCTGGTGGAAAGATATTAGACTTCTGAGTAAGAGCAAAGTTTATTATTCAATGCAGAAGATTAGTCAGAGTAACATTTCACATCAGTTCTCTGAGCCCCAATTTTCACAGGGCAACATGAGGGCCAGGTGGTACATGAATATAGCATGGCGAGGCATTCCAGGAAAGGAACCCTGCCTTTAGGACACTCTAGTCTTACAAATGGGCTGCTGACAAACCTGTTCTTCTCCCTTCTTGACACAGACATTGTCTTTATACCTTAGAATACAAGCAAGTTCATTTTGGAGAAGTGGGAGGATGTCTATAATTATTAAACTGGGATGTCTCAGGGGTAAGACATCTTCAAATCACTCCAGAAGATGTTACTGACTTTCTCTTCACTATCTGGAAATGTAGATACATTTGCTCCAGTGAGAGTTCCGGTCTCTATCTTTCCAGGGTGGCTTGCAAAAACACTCTTGAGACTATAGTTCTGGAGAACAAAGACTGCAATGTCTGGATGTGTAGAAGTAACAGAGATTATCAAGAATCTATCACCATCACAGAAGTGTGGATTAAAAAAACTGATATTATTTTTAACTATCTTATCAAAGAATATAAACAGATGTGTTTATTGGAAATATACATCCACTACTAGTGATTATTTGTGGAGATTTACTCTCATATTATTGTAAATTCGGAAATTCACAATTTCTTTTAAAAGCAGATTTAAAATGTTAATTAATATTAATATCATTCATGTTGTTTGACTCAGTATATCCAAGCTAAAGAATTTGAGTGATATTCAAAGTGCTCAGTAGTGTGCTGTCTATTTTTTATTATAGAAATATTTGGCCGGGCGCGGTGGCTCAAGCCTGTAATCCCAGCACTTTGGGAGGCCGAGACGGACAGATCACGAGGTCAGGAGATCGAGACCATCCTGGCTAATACGGTGAAACCCTGTCTACTTAAAAATACAAAAAAAAAAAAAAAAAAAAAAACTAGCCGGGCGACGAGGCGGGCGCCTGTAGTCCCAGCTACTCAGGAGGCTGAGGCAGGAGAATGGCATAAACCCGGGAGGCGGAGCTTACAGTGAGCTGAGATCCGGCCACTGCACTCCAACCTGGGTGGCAGAGCAAGACTCCGTCTCAAAAAAAAAAAAAAAAAAAAAAAAAGAAATATTTAAAACAGCATATTATATAAAGAGAAAATAATGGTTAAATACGTTTGGAATATCCATGCAATAGAATAACTTTGAACAATATATTTGCTGAGAGAATAGCACCTAAGATAATGTTAGGTTAAAATAGAATTATTGCTGAGCTGAAAACATTATAGATAGATGCAGATATGGATACAGATATATAGATGTACATATGTAAATATGTAGAATCAGATACAGATACAGTATAGATATATATTTAGAACAGTGACAAGAAGAAAATATTTCAACGTATTTTTTTTCCAGTAAGCCTGTGGAAGATTTATATTTTTCTTTATACTTTTACTTTGCATTTTCAAAAGCCCATATATAAAGTATTACTTTTTTCTGATAAAAAGTTTTATAAATTAACCTCTATTTTTTAAATTGTATTTGGCTTTTTAAAAGCCATCCACATTAACACCTCAATCAGTTTTCACATATTTGAGTGATATTTTAATTGGTTGGTGATATGGTTTGGCTGTGTCCCCACAAAAATCTCATCTTGAATTGTAGCTCTCACAATTCTGACATGTTGTGGGAGGGAGCAGATGGGAGATAATTGAATCATGAGGGTGGGTCTTTCCTGTGCTGTTCTCATGATAGTGAATACATCTTATGAGACCTAATGGTTTTATCATGGGGAGTTACCCTATACAAACTCTCTTCTCTTGTCGTTGCCATGTGAGACGTGCCTTTCACCTTCTGCCATGAATGTGAGGCCTCCCCAGTCATGTGAAACTGTGAGTCCATTAAAGCTCTTTTTCCTTAGAAATTACCCAGTCTCAGGTACATCTTTATCAGCAGTGTGAAAATGGACTAATACAGTAAATTGGTACCAGTAGAGTGGTGTGCTTTAAAGATACCTGTATTAGTCTGTTTTCATGCTACTGATAAAGACATATACAAGACTGGGCACTTTACAAAAGAAAAAGAAAGAGGCTTATTGTAATTACAGTTCTATATGGAGTGTCAATCTTACATAGATAACAGCAGACAAAGAGAGAGCTTATGCAAAGAAACTCCCATTTTTAAAACTTTCAGATCTCCTGATATCCATTCACTACCATGAGAACAGAACAAGAACGATCTGGCCCCATGATTCAGTCATCTTCCATGGGGTCCTTCCCACAATATGTAGAAATTACAGGAGCGATAAGATGAGATTTGGGTGGGGAAGCAAAGCCAAACCATATCATTCCACTCCTGGCCCCTCCCAAATCTCATATCTTCACATTTCAAAAGCAATCATGCCTTCCCAAAGGTCTCCCTGACTCTTAACTCATTTCAGCATTAACTCAAAAGTCCACAGTCCAAAGTCTCATCCAAGGCAATACAAGTCTCTTCTGTCTAACAGCCTGTAAAATCCAAAGCAAGATACAATGGGGGTACAGGAATTGGGTAAATACAGTTATTACAAATGCTAGAAATTGGCAAAAACAAAGGGGCTACAGGTCCCATGCAAGTCTGAAATAGAGCAAGGCAGTCAAATCTAAAAGCTGCAAAATGATCTCCTTTGACTCCATGTCTCACATCCAGGTCACACTGATACAAGAGGTAGGTTCCCACAGTCTTGGGCAGCTCCACCCCTGTGGCTTTGCAGTGTACAGCCTCCATTCCAGCTGCTTTCAAGGACTGGTGTTGAGTGTCTGCAGCTTTTCCAGGCACACAGTGCAAGCTGTCAGTGGATCTACCATTTCTGGGGTCTGGGGAATGGTGGCCCTCATCTCATAACTCCACTGGATCATGCCTTAGTAGGGATTCTGTGTGGGGGCTCCCATCCCACATTTCCCTTCTGCATTGACCTAGCAGAGGTTCTCCATGAAGACCCCACCCCTACAGCAAACTTCTATCTGGATATCCAGGTGTTTCCATACATCTTCTGAAATCTAGGTTAAGGTTCCCAAACCTCAATTCTTGACTTCTGTGTACTTACAGACTAAACACTATGTGGAAGAGACTAAGGCTTGGGGCTCCCACCCTCTGAAGCCGTGGCCTGAGCTCTATGTTAGCCCCTTGCAGCCTTGGCTGGAGCAGCTGGGATGCAGAACACCAAGTCCCTATGCTGAACATAGCACAGGGACCTTGGGCCTGGCCCACAAAACCATCTTTTCCTCCTAGGCCTCCAGGCCTGTGATGAGAGGGGCTACCATGAAGATCTCTGACATGCCCTGGAAACATTTTTCCCATTATCTTGTGGATTAACATTTGGTTTCTCATAACTTATCCAAATTTCTGCAGACTTGCAGAAAATGGGATTTTCTTTTCTATCACATTGTCAGGCTGAAAATTTGCTGAACTTTTATGCTCTGTTTCCCTTATAAAACTGAATGCCTTTAACAGCACCCAAGTGACATCTTGAATGCTTCACTGGTTAGAAATTTCTTCCACCAGATACCTTAAATCATCTCTCTCAAGTTCAGAGTTCCACAACTCTCTAGGGCATGGGCAAAATGTCACCAATCTCTTTGCTAAAACAACAAGAGACACCTTTGCTTCAGTTCCAAACAAGTTCCTCATCTCCATCAGAGACCACCTCAGCCTGAATTTCATTGTTCATATCATTATCAGTGTTTTGGTTAAAGCCATTAAACAAGTCCTAGGAAATTCTAAACTTGCACACATTTTCCTGCCCACATTTTCCTGTCTTCTTTCAAGCTCTTTAAATTATTCTAACTTCTGCCTGTTATCCAGTTCCCAAACTGCTACTTTCGGATATTGATATGCTTTGGCTCTGTTTCCCCACCCAGCTATCATCTTGTAACTCCCATATTTTCCATGTGTTGTGGGAGAAACCTGGAGGGAGATGATTGAATCATGAGGGTGGGTCTTTTCTTTGCTGCTCTAGTAATAGCAAATGGGTCTCATGAGATCTGATGGTTTTCAAAATGGGAGTTTCCCTGCACAAGCTCTCTCTTTGCCTGCTGCCATCTATTTAAGATGTGACTTGCTCCATATAGAACTGTAAATTGAACAAACCTTTCTTTTGTAAGTTGCCTGGTCTTGGGTGTATCTTTATCAGCAGCATTAGAATGAATAAATACAGTATATTGGTACCAGTAGAGTGGGGTGTTGCTGAAAAGATACCACCAAATGTGGAAGCAATTTCAGAACTAGGTAACAGGCAGATGTTGGAACAGTTTAAAGGGCTCAGAAGGAGATAGGAAAATGTAGGAATGTTTGGAACTTTCTTTCCTGATACTTATTGAATGGCTTTGACCAAAATGCTGATAATGATATGGACAACAAAATCCAGACTGAGCTTGTCTCAGGTGGAGTTGAAGAACTTGTTGGGAACTGGAGTAAAGGTGACTCTTGCTATGTTTTAGCAAAGAGACTGGTGGCATTTTGCCCCTGCCCTAGAGATTTGTGGAACTTTTAACTCAAGGGGGATGATTCAGGTTACCTGGTGGAAGACATTTCTAAGCAGCAAAGCATTCAAGATATGACTTGGGTGCTTTCAAAATCATTCAGTTGTAAATGAAAACAGATCATGAAATTTTGAAAAATGTTCAGCCTGACTATGCAATAGAAAATTAAAACACACACACACACACACACAAAAAACATTTTCTAAGGAGAAATTCAAGCTTGCTGCAGAAATTTGCTTAAGTAACAGGGAGCCAAATGTTAATCAGCAAGACAATGGGGAAAATGTCTCCAGGGTATGTCAGAGAACTTTGTGGCAACCCCTCCCATCTCAGGCCCAGAGGCCTAGGAGGAAAAAAGTGTTTGTGGGCCAGGCCCAGGGGCCCCTTGCTGTGTGCAACCTAAGGACTTGGTGCCCTGAGTCCCAGCTGCTCTTGCTGTGGCTAAAAGGGACCAAGGTTGCCCTCAGGCCATGTCTTCAGAGGGTGCAGGCCTGAAGACTTGGCAACTTCCACTTAGTGTTGAGCCTGTGGGCACATAGAAGTCAAGAATTGAGATTTGAGAACCTCCAACTTGATTTCAGAGGATTTATGGAAACTCCTGGATTTCCAGGCAGGAGTTTGCTGTAGGGGTGGGACCCTCATGGAGAACTTTTCCTAGGGCAGCGTCGAAGTTAAACATGGGTTGAAACTCCTACATAGAGACTTCACTGGGCACTGCCTAGTGGAGTTTTCCACATTGGGCCAAGCTGATTTTAAAACCCACTAACTTCTTCCCTGGTCACTAGCAGGAAGCTTGAAGCCCATAAGTTCCCAGTGGGTGCATAGGAACATTTACCCGGAACATTCTTCTAGTCACTATAAGGGCCCAATCCACTTTCTCTGCTCAAGCCTAATGGATTGATTTGGGTGCTTGTCCTTCTATCCCCAGAAAATTTCATTATGTGAGTAAGAAATTCTTTTGTAATCTTTAGAGGCATATTTGGCATCATCAGGCTAGGCATCTGAACCAATTTTGTTTGAGGAGAATTGATCCCATACTCCTTGGAGTAACCACCAAAGAATTTTTTTTTGCATTTAAATATATCTATACATACTCATACACACACACATATATACAAAAACATGCACAGGTATAATTATATATTGCATATTATATATAATACAATTAATATAATATAATATAATATAATATAATATAATATAATATAATATAATATACCTAGCTGTTTATATCTGCTAAATTCATAGATTTAGTTTTATTCTGGGGAATTTTTATGGTCTTGTGAGAACAGAGTAATACCTTAAGAAAAAAAAAAAAAAACGTTTAACCACCTTTTTTTTTTTTTTTTGAGACAGTTTTGCTCTGTCGCCCAGGCTGGAGTGCAGTGGCGCCATCTTGACTCACTGCAAGCTCCGCCTCCCGGGTTCACAACATTCTCCTGCCTCAGCCTCCTGAGTAGCTGGGACTACAGGCTCCCGCCACCACATCCAGCTAATTTTTTGTAGTTTTAGTAGGGAAGAGTCTTCACCATGTTAATCAGGATGATCTCGATCTCCAAACCTCATGATTCACCTGCCTTGGCCTCCCAAAGTGGTTTAACCACTCTTAAACTTAGCAATGCCAAACAGACAGATTGAACCAATGCATTAAAGTCTCGTCAGAATAATTATAACATAACTAGCACTCACAGAGGGTGGGATGTACACTAAGGAAAAGAGATAAAATATCAACATCAAGAAAAAACCTGTTTCTCTTCAGAATCAATCCTGTTTCTCTTCCAGTATTTTTTTTTTCTAACACCACCATCTAGCTTAACTAGAAACTTAGCAATCCGTTGTAATTCCTCTTTTACTCTCACAATGTACATCCAGTTGAATAAATTCCAGTCTGTTCTAGTTTCTAAATAGTTCTTTAAGCAATTTATTCTTATCTTCAATGTCACCATCCTTGTGCTGGCCATCACCATCACCCACTTGATATACATATTCAACTTCTAAAGTGGCTTCATTCATTTTGTTCTTTCTATGCTCCAATTTTTTTTTTTTTTTTTTTTTTTTTGAGAAGGAGTCTTGCTCTGTCACCCAGGCTGGAGTGCAGTGGCCAGATCTCAGCTCACTGCAAACTCCGCCTCCCGGGTTTACGCCATTCTCCTGCCTCAGCCTCCCGAGTAGCTGGGACTACAGGCGCCCGCCACCTCGCCCGGCTAGTTTTTTGTATTTTTTTAGTAGAGACGGGGTTTCACCGTGTTATCCAGGATGGTCTCGATCTCCTGACCTCGTGATCCGCCCGCCTCGGCCTCCCAAAGTGCTGGGATTACAGGCTTGAGCCACCGTGCCCGGCCATATGCTCCAATTTTTTAGACATACCTTTTGCTTACAACTTTTCAGAACATTTATTTTTCCTTTAAAATAAGCACTAACGATTACTCTCTAGTCTACAGAGTAAAAATGTACCTAATTCAGCACCTGCATACTTTCCACTTTGTATGTTATTTTGCATAACTGTTCTATTCCATTCACACTGACTTTCTTTCTGCTCCTCAAACAGGTTAAGATTATCTGAGCCTCAAGGTCTTCGCCCATAATATTCCTTATGCTCAGAGCTGGCATTCAGCAAAGATGCATTGGCACTACATAACTGGTTTGTGAAATGTAAAATATTCCCAAACCTGTTGGCAAATAGCTACTGACCCAACCCCCTCATGTGTTCCACTACTGCTCTGATCTGCAAGCTCCTTATTTGGGCCTCCTCAGATATCCTCACAATTAGCAATTAAAGAACTAATTGCAATAGCCAGGGTCCCCGTGATAATTTTGTGGCTTTCTGCCTAGCATCTATTTTGAGTGGTGACTATAATAAATGTCCCACTTTCTAGGCAATGCCATTGGCTCTTTTAAGGGATCCTAGATGGCAGACGTATATGTTCCATATACATCCTACTCTCAGACCCAGGAAAGCACAGTTGTGTACCAAAATGAAGCTGTGTAACATTCACCAATCTACCAAATACATTTTCTCTACATAGCACCTAGACAAAGAGGCTTACTGATTATCATACCAAATGTAGAATTCTACAATGTTCTCTGTTGAAATATTTATTTATTTTCTTCATAAGTCTTTTTAAAACCCTCTATTATCATGGTTATTTTTTCTTTACTTTTTTTTTTTTTTTTTTTTTTTTTTTGTAGCTTTAAATTTCAGGGTTGTTTTATTCTCTATTGTTTCTCCTAGTGTCTAGCATAAATAGTAGGTCCTTTGATGTGTTTGTTGAATTAATAAATCTATCAATTTATCATGCCTCTGGCATAAAGAAAATAGAGATCATTTTGGTTTTTGGATGTAAGAAGTGTTATCAACAGTGTGGACCTAAGAATATAAGGGGAGCAAGAATTCTTACTATTCAAGTCCAACTCAAAAGAACTGATATTCCTAGAGAGTTGTAAAGATTACATAACTTTCAATAATACATTATTTTGTCCAATCCTTTCTCAAAGTAGCTCTCTGGGTATTAGCTTTATTTCTTTATATCCAAGTAAGTCTTCTGTCAATGGAGAAGAGAGTTGAGAGTATTTACTTATTTGAGGGGGGGAAATGTATCCAATGCTCATGTCTTCTTAGTGTGATTTCTCCACACGTCATCCAGATAGCACACACAGTTGACCTGTGTGGAAGAGATCACTACTTACTTACCAATACCCACTCTCCCCTTGTCTCACACAAATTATAACTTCAAATTTGGTAAAACGTATATCTATACAGAATATAAACTATGTTTTTCCAGCGTACTTTGTAGCAAGATATGGTAATGTTACAAAATTCTAACCAATTGGATGTGAACAGAAAATATATATGCTGCCTTATGAGTATACACTATGCTAAAATTTGAAGACAGCAAGGAGTAGAAATATTTATAACCCAGTTCTTGCATTAAAGGAGCTCAGCGTTTTCAGAGTTATATAAAATTTAATTTGATATATTACAGGGCTTCATACCTGAAATAAAACAGATTCAGATAAAGTTGGCAAGTAAAATTGGTTAATATTTTCTACCTTCAGGATCTGGTAACAATGAATGATTTGCATTCAGGTCCAACATCAACTTGGAAATAAATTAAGCTTTGTCCACATTCTGGCATTAGTCATATACAGGAATATCTATGAAAGGCATTGTTTAAACTTTGATGGAAAGCATAATGGGAAATATAAAAAAACTAAAATTTTGGAATCGATATGATTTCTGGGAATAAATCCACTGTGGTTAATAAAATCTGAATTCAGGAAAAGCAACTATGGCCAGGGGTAGAAGTAGCATGATGACTATACTTGATTTTACCCTAGATCTAAACTCTTGTAGCCCATCCAAATTCTTGGAACTGTTTAAAACAGACACACACACAACAAACAAGTAATGACATAGCTGTAAATTAAATAATTCTAACAACTGAGAATCGGGCAATGCTCCTTTGAATCATAGAATAGAATGATTTTACTTCTACAGGAACAAAGACAAGAAGTGATGGCCAATATCAGTAGTATGACTTATCAGGAGAAGAATATTGGAGAGAAGAGTGAGTAATATTGGAGACAACCATGTCTGGATCCAAAAAGTAAAACTGCCAGGAGACATAGCACTGGGGAACTCTATAGGGAAGTGTAGAGAAGGGTACTTGAAGCAGGACAGCCTCAAGGAAGGGCCCAAGAGGCAATGTGTTAGCAACCAGAATCTAGCTCAAGGCAGAACAGTTGCCTGAAAAGAAGGAAATGGAATGAAAGATCAGGGGCATAGGCTGTGGTTTACAAAAATGTTGGGAACACAACTAGGAGCCGAGCATCCTGAGGGGCAAACCATTCTGTTGGAGCAGTGGTCGTCCTGAGAAACACAGTGTGGGTGATATAATGGTGGGTATGTCAGGGCAATGTCAAAGGTACTGTTATTGCAGAAGTATATGCAGCTAATTTAAATCAGCTAGGAACACAAGAAAGACTTCTAAATACTCTTAGAGACACTGGAAAGATGAACCTGAAATGAAAGTCTGGGAGTCTACAATTTCACAGACATAACTACGGAGTTACCCAAGTTTATATTAATCATTAATGGGATTGAATTTGTACCCAGAAACTGTGAAAGCCTACCACATTCAAACTACAGAGAGCTGAGAATAAAGATAAGCTTAAGTTTTAAAGTAAACTTTCATTCTGGACGTGTGTGGTAGCTTATGCCTGTAATCCCAGCACCTTAGGAGGCCAAAGCAGGAGTATTGCTTGAGCTCAAGAGTTTGAGACCAGCCTGGGGAATACAGTGACACCATCTCTACAATATTAAAAAACAAACAGACAAACAAAAAATCAAAAAAAAACAAAAAACAAACAAACAAAAAACATGGTGGTGCATGCCAGTGGTCCCAGCTACGTGGGAGTCTGAAGTGGGAGAATTCCTCAAGTCCAGGTAGTTGAGGCAGCAGTGAACTGTGATCACACCACTGCACTCCAGCCTGGATGAGAGAACAAGACCCTGTCTCGAAAATAAATAAATAAATACAAATAAATAAATAAATTTATTTATGTTAAAAGAGAAATGAAAACCAATTGTATAAATCCAGAGTATGCAAAATGCAATAATTCTAGGGAAGCAGCAGGCCTCTAAATAATTATTATTTTAATCCATGAATATAGCTATTCATAGTTTTGCCACCCTTTATATGACAGAATTTGGAAGCAAAAAAAAAAAAAAAAAAAAAAAAAAAAAAAAAAAAAACAAAAAAAAAACCTACTCCCTAGACTTAATTAGGGAGAACTCCTTCCTCATTGATTTTTTGGAAGACTTTCAGGAGGATTGGTACCAGTTCTTCCTTGTATATTTGGTAGAATTTGCCTGTGAATCCTTCTGTTTTTGGGCTTCCTTTTCTTGGGAGATTTTTTATTACTTATTCACTCTCACTACTTGTTACTGATTTGTTCAGGATTTCTATTTCTTCCTGGTTCAATCTTGGAAGGTTGTATGTTTCCAGGAATTTATCCATTTTATCTAGGTTTTTAGTTTGTAGATATATAGCTGTTCATATTAGTCTCTGATGCTCTTTTCTATTTCTGTGGTATCAGTTGTAATGTCTCCTTTTTTATTCCTGATTATGGTTGTTTGGATCTTCTCTCTTATTTTCTTTGTTAGTCTTGCTAATGGGCTATCCATTCTGTTTATCTTTTCAAAGAACCACTTTTTAATTTGTTATTTTTTTTCTCAATTTTATTTAGTTCTCCTCTGACCTTTGTTATTTTCTTTCTTCTAATAGCTTTGGGTTTGGTTTGCTATATGCAGAAGACTGAAATTAGACCCCTATCTCTCACTACGTTAAAAAAAAAAAAAAAAAAAAAAAAAAAAAAAAAAAAAAAAAAAAAAAAAAAAGACTGAAAATGGGTTGAAGACTTAAATGTAAGACCTCAAGCTATAAAAATCCTGCAAGAAAACCTAGGAAAAACTCTTCTGGACATTGATCTAGGTGAATAATTCATTACTAAGACTTCTAATGATCTCTTTTGATCTTGTTATTGATCAAGAGAACAAGATTAGATCACACTTTATAGTATTTTTGGCTATCTTATATTTATATAAAATATTTTATATTTATAAAATTAACACAATCTTCTGTGATAACATGACACCTTTATTACTGAGGGCTAAGCTCTGACTTTTTTCTCTTGCCCAAATTCCTATCTAAAGGGTCTGGGGAGTCATACCCTACAAACCATAAATTCTCATCAGATGGGTTTTATTTAACCCTATATATTGTAACTTACTTTCCAATCCGACTGTGGCATAACGTTATGTGACAAAGAAGAAAGTCAAAATATTTTACCCCAAAAGCATGCTTCCTTGCCATATATTGAAATGGTCCTGCAAAGCTATCCTTTATGGGAATATATGTGCATCTGTAAATAATCTCTATTAACATAGCTAGATCTTTTTCTTCCCGGCCCTCCCAATCCTGAAGAGATTTAGGTAAGAATCTAGCACTTTTGAAAGGTTTGAATAGAAAACACTTGTCATGTATTTTCTCTAAGGGCAGCCACCATAAGACTTCAAAAGAACCTTGGTCTCCACAATCTTTTATCTTGACCTGAACATTTTTTTTTTTTTTTAATTGATCCCAGGTCTTTAGACAAACTCAACCAATTGTCAATCAGAAAAGTTTAAGTTTACCTATAGCCTGGAAGTTCCACCCCAGGTCTTCTGACCCCTTTAAGTTGTCCTGCCTTTCTGAACCAAACCAATGTATTTCTTAAGTGTATTTGACTGGTGCCTCCCTAAAATGTATAAAACCAAACTGCACCCGACCACCTTAAGCATATGTTCTCAGGACCTCCTGAGGTCTGTGTTATGGGTCATGGTCACTCATATTTGGCTCATAATAAATCTCTTAAAATATTTTACAGGGTTTGACTCTTTTTGTTGACATTACTTTATCAAACAAAACACAATCTCTGATTTCTTATGTCCACTTCCATGACACTGGCCAATATTTTCATTTCTTATTTTCTTTTTGAAGCACTGCCTAGCTAATTTCCAACACCAAATCAATTCAACTGGCTAACAAGCCATTAACTAGCCTATCTTGCATTTCACTTCAGAGGAAAAAAAAAAAAAAGGAAAAAGGAAAACATTAATCCACAAATTGTTTCCTTTATAAATCTCTGCTATCTAAACTTGATACAGTCAGCAATGCAGCCTGAAAATTTCTATTTATTTGTCTCATCGTCTCCTTTTCTTCAAATAAACCCAGAAAACCTGAGACTGATCTCAGTTAATTTAGAAAGTTTATTTTGCCAAAGCTAAGGATACACACCCATGATACAGCCTCAGGATGTCCTGGCAACCTGTGCCCAAGGTAGTCAGGGTGCAGCTTGGTTTTATACATTCTAGAGAGGCATGAGACATCAATCAAATACATTTAAGAAATACATTCATTTTTTTCTTTGGACTCCCACACAATAATAATGGGAGACTTTAACACCCCACTGTCAACATTAGACAGATCAATAAGACAGAAAGTTAACAAGGATATCCAGGAATTGAACTCAACTCTGCACCAAGCAGACCTAATAGACTTCGACAGAACTCTCCACCCCACAACAACAGAATATACATTCTTCTCAGCACCACATTGCACTTATTCCAAAATTGACCACATAGTTGGAAGTAAAGCACTCCTCAGCAAATATAAAAGAACAGAAATTATAACAAACTGTCTCTCAGACCACAGTGCAATCAAACTAGAACTCAGGATTAAGAAACTCACCCAAAACCACTCACCTACATGGAAACTGAACAAACTGAATGACTACTGGGTATATAATGAAATGAAGGCAGAAATAAAAATGTTCTTTGAAACCAATGAGAACAAAGATACAACATACCAGAATCTCTGGGACATGTTTAAAGCAGTGTGTGGACGGAAATTTATAGCACTAAATGCCTGCAAGAGAAAGCAGGAGATCTAAAATTGACACCCTAACATCACAATTAAAAGAACTAGAGAACTAGAGAAGCAACAGCAAACACATTCAAAACTAGAGAAGCAAAAGCTAGCAGAAGGCAAGAAATAATTAAGATCAGACCAGAACTGAAGGAGATAGACACACAAAAAAACTGTTCAAAAAATCAATGTATCCAGGAGCTAGTTTTTTGAAAAGATAAACCAAATTGATAGACCGTTAACAAGACTAATAAAGAATAAAAGAGAGGAGAATCAAACAGACGCAATAAAAAATGATAAAGGGGATATCATCACCGATCTCACAGAAATATACACTACCATCAGAGAATACTATAAACACCTCTATGCAAATAATCTAGAATATCTAGAAGAAATGGATAAATTCCTAGACACATATACCATCCCAAGACTAAACCAGAAAGAAGTTGAATCCCTTTCTGGTTCTGAAATTGAGGCAATAATTAATAGCCTACCAAGCAAAGAAAGTCCAGAACCAAAAGGTTTCACAGCTGAATTCTATCACAGGTCAAAAGAGGAACTGATTCTATTCCTTTTGAAACTATTCAAATCAATAGAAAAAGAGGGAATCCTCCCTAACTCACTTTACTAGGCCAGTGTCATCCTGATACCAAAGCCTGGCAGAGACTCAACAAAAAATAGAATTTTAGAACAATATCCCTGAAGAACATCGATGCAAAAATCCTCAATAAAATACTGGCAAACCAAATCCAGCAGCACATCAAAAAGCTTATCCACCACAATCAAGTTGGCTTCATCCCTGGAATGCAAGGCTGGTTCAATATACACAAATCAATAAACGTAATCCATTATATAAACAGAACCAAAGACAAAAACTACATGATTATCTCAATAGATACAGAAAAGGCCTTTGACAAAATTCAACAGCCTTCATGCTAAAAACTCTCAAAAAGCTCTCAGTAAACTAGGTATTGGTGGGATGTATCTCAAAATAATAAGAGCTATTTATGACACACCCACAGTGAATATCATACTGAATGGGCAAAAACTGGAAGCAATCCCTTTGAAAAGTGGCAATCACGCAAGAGAAAGAAATAAAGGATATTCAGTTAGGAAAATAGGAAGTCAAATTGTCCCTGTTTGCATATGACATGATTGTATATTTAGAAAACCCAAGCCCAAAATCTCCCTGAGCTGATAAGCAACTTCAGCAAAGTCTCAGGATACGAAATCAATGTGCAAAAATCACAAGAATTCCTATACACCAATAACAGACAGAGAGCCAAATCATGAGTGAACTCCCATTCACAATTGCTTCAAAGAGAATAAAATACCTAGGAATTCAACTTACAAGGGATGTGAAGGACCTCTTCAAGGAGAAATACAAACCACTGCTCAGTGAAATCAAAGAGGACACAAACAAATGGAAGAACATACCATGCTCATGGATAGGAAGAATCAATATCGTGAAAATGGCCATACTGCCCAAGGTAATTTATAGATTCAATGCCATCCCCATCAAGCTACCAATGACTTTCTTCACAGAATTGAAAAAAAAACTATTTTAAATTTCATATGGAACCAAAAAAGAGTCCACATTGTCAAGACAATCCTAAGCCAAAAGAACAAAGCTGGAGGCATCACCCTACCTGACTTCAAACTATACTACAAGCCTACGGTAACCAAAACAGCATGGTACTGGTACCAAAACAGAGATATAGACCAATGGAACAGAACAGAAACCTCAGAAATAATACCACACATCTACAGCCATCTGATCTTTGACAAACCTGAGAGAAACAAGAAATGGGGAAAGGATTCCCTATTTAATAAATGGTGCTGGGAAAACTGGCTAGCCATATATAGAAAGCTGAAACTGGATCCCTTCCTTACACCTTATACAAAAATCAATTCAACATGGACTAAAGACTTAGATGTTAGACCTAAAACTATAAAAACCCTAGAAGAAAACCTAGGCAATATCATTCAGGACATAGGCATAGGCAAGGACTTCATGACTAAAACACCAAAAGCAATGGCAACAAAAGCCAAAAGTGACAAATGGGATCTAATTAAACTAAAGAACTTCTGCACAGCAAAAGAAACCACCAACAGAGTGAACAGGCAACCTACAGAATGGGAGAAAATTTTTGCAATCTACTCATCTGGCAAAGGGCTAATATCCAGAACCTATAAAGAACTCAAACAAATTTACAAGAAAAAAACAAACAAACCCATCAGAAAGTGTGCAATGGATATGAACAGACCCTTCTCAAAAGAAGACATTTATGCAGCCAACAGACACATGAAAAAATGCTCATCCTCACTGGCCATCAGAGAAATGCAAATCAACCACAATGAGATACCATCTCACACCAATTAGAATGGCGATCATTAAAAAGTCGGGAAACAACAGGTGCTGGAGAGAATGTGGAGAAATAGAAACACTTTTACACTGTTGGTTGTACTGTAAACTAGTTCAACCTTTGTGGAGGACAGTGTGGTGATTCCTCAAGGATCTAGAACTAGAAATACCATTTGACCCAGCCATCCCATTACAGGGCATATACCCAAAGGATTATAAATCATGCTGTTATAAAGACACACGCACACGTATGTTTATTGTGGCACTATTCACAATAGCAAAGACTTGGAACCAACGCAAATGTCCATCAATGATAGACTGGATTAAGAAAATGTGGCACATATACACCGTGGAATACTATGCAGCCATAAAAAAGGATGATTTCATGTCCTTTATAGGGCCATGGATGAAATTGGAAACCATCGTTCTGAGCAAACTATCACAAGGACAGAAAACCAAACACCGCATGTTCTCACTCATAGGTAGGAATTGAACAATGAGAACACATGGACACAGGGTGGGGAACATCATACACCATACACCAGGACCTGCTGGGTGGTGGGGGGAGTGGGGAGGGATAGCTTTAGGAGGTATACCTAATGTAAATGACGAGTTAACAGGTGCAGGCCACCAACATGGTACATGTATACATTTGTAACAAAAGGGGAAGTTGTGTACATGTACCCTAGAACTTAAGGTAAAATAATAATAATAATAATAATAATAATAAATAAATAAAGAAATACATTGATTTGGTCCAGAAAGGTGGTACAGCTGAAAGTGGGAGTTTGGGGTGTAAATTGAAATATTTTCTCGTTGACAATTGGTTAAGTTTATCTAAAGACCTGGGACCAAGAGAAAGGAATGTTTAGGTTGCAATAAGAGGTTGTGGAGACCAAAGTTTTATCATGCAGATGAAGCTTTTGGCTAGCAGGCTTCAGAGAGAAACAGGTTGTAAAATGTTTCTTATCAGACTTAAAGTCTGTGCTGATATTAATACGAGAGGTATAATGAGGCACGTCCTATCCCCAAATCCCTTCATGACCTGATCCAGTCTTTCAGGTTAAATTTTAAAAACTCTGGATGAGGAGGAAGTCCATTTAGATGGATGGAGGTGCCTTAGAATTTTATGTTTGGTTTATATTCAGAAAGGCAGTTCTCACTTTTGCTCACGTTATATTTTATCAGATTTCTCATACAATCCTTTTCCTTTTCTCATATATTATTATAATTCAGGGTTGCTACATATCCTCTGATGATGCAATTTTTATCAATTTTAATGATTTCTTCATCTAGATAACTAAACAACATTTCTTTAATGAGCTCCTGACTCACATGTCCAACTGAATACCAAACATCACCATTATCTCAGGAACAGCATGGTTTAACACTGACATCATTTTCTCCCTTGTTTTTCTTTCTGAATGTCAGTTTCAGTGAGTATCAATATCATCTACACAGCTGCCAAAGCCAAAAATCTGGTGGTGTCCTCGCATCTGCATTCATCTGTCCCTTACACACAGTCAACTGGCCTCCAATTCCTGTTGATTCTGGCCTCCAAATCCTCCAGTTCTGGCCTCTAATTGCTATCATCTCCAAACTGGCCGCCAATTCCTGTTGATTCTACTGCCTAATTAAATCTGTAAAATTCCTAGTTTTCTCCACTTCCTGTATCATATTTATTTAATTTAGATAACATTATTTACCTTCCTTGATTTAAAAAATATCTTAAATGATATTTTTCCATATCTCTAGGACTATTCTTTCACTAAGTTGACTTAAAGTAATTTTTCTAATACACAAAATATGTCATATCACTCCTTAGCTTAACATTCATCAATAAATGTCTATTACTATTAGTAGTAAGTTCAAACTTTTTACTATGACTAAAAATTTGTGAGATTAAATTAATATATTATTAAGGAAAAATTACAACCCATAAGAAAGGGTGATTCTAAAGAAAACATCTGATAGCAGTTACTGGAAAAATAAAATCACACTAAGTTGGGAGCCTTCAATCAAACCAGTGACAAGTTTTTCTTGTTCTATTTTTTGGTGTGTGTATATGTCATGGGAGGAAAAGTGTTGAGGAGATCAGATAATCATAACCCAAGGTGATAATGAACTCTAAATGTGAAAAAAAAAATGTAGAACTGGAAGCTAGAACCACATCTATTGTTGCAACAGTGAATTCTAGTAACGGAGGAGTGAGCAGTAAGTAATCATTATCTTACTATGTAGACTAGAGTTACTTTTTTTTTTTTTTTTAGTCAGTAAAAAATAGTTAATGATGCAACACTTTGAATAAATATTTATTTAAAGGTATTTACACTTTCTGAAAACAAACGAAAAACCCCAGGTAGAAACTAAAAGCAGTATTTTCAGGCTTTTAGAATTGTTGAATAGTGCAGTGTTTACAACATAGAAAGCATCATGGGGAAAATAAAATTCTTAACTTTCTCGAGGCATATTTCTCAAAATAAGAGTATCAGTTTTACCCCAGGTTTAACAATGGCCAAGCTATTTGATATTTGACAAGAGAAAGGAAGTCACCTCCCTCGGGAAAAACTTAGTGAAGCAGGATATCACTCTCTATAGATGTTTAAGGGAGGGAGGCATATGGTTGACTTTGCTACTCAAATCTGAGGGAAGAGACTTTAAAGAAATTAGCCAATAACATTTTATGTGGTTTAATATATACTGGAAAGGATGCATGCCGACCAGTTTCAATGTTAATGTAGAAATGACAGAGACTGGAGAGAGATGCTTTGTTGGAATAGTCAGCCAAGCTGCTAGAACAAGCTCACTTCAGTTTCCAGTTCCTCAGAGGTGAAAAAGATAGATCCATTCAAGTTGACAGCTCCCTAAATGCAGAAATATTTCTAAGCAGAAATATATTTATTAAAGAATTTTATATAAGAAATTGGTCGCAGGTATCTTGGACTAACAGGTCTACTAATTCTTGATCTCAGTCCTCCTTCTCAGTAACTGGCAGCACTATCCATTCAGTTGGTGAAATCAAAACCATGTAGTTATTCTTAATTTCACTTATACACTTTTAGTCCATTAGCAAAAAATGTCAGTATTAATTCTATATAGATCACAAATCTGATTTTTTTTTTCAGTACTAATATACTAAGTTATCTTGAGCTCTCTCTATTTGCATGAAACAGGATCAACGCTTAATGAATATTTTTTGAACAATTGATTGAAAATTATGTATACATTGATTTATGAAAAGACTGTGAGAAAATTTCTATTTTATTTTTAATTAAAAAATAATTTTAAACAGGATGCTCATTACTTTTCAAACTTATTCAGGATGAGCTTAACTGTATAATCGTCTCTTGACAACTCTTCTCATTTCTGATTGTAGAAATTTTACTGATCCCTTAAAATTCTTTTAAGATATTATCTTTGCTAGGAAATTTTCACTCATTCTTCCAAGGAAATATTATTTATTACTCTCTAAATCTCCATGTGTATACTCCAGCTTTATCTCTCTGGTGCTTAAAACATCTTTTCCTGACATCTAGTTATTGTTCTGAATATTAAAAATTCCTTGAGGCCATCTTCATTCAAATAATAAGACATAGCAGGTTCTACTATTGTCATATTAGAATCCTTCTTTCCCCATGAGTTAATGTGGTTATAATGTGACTTCTTTTAACAAAATAATTAAAACACCCACATGCACTATATGTGTGGCATGTATTATATTTAAATTCCACATATAGCCTTATTGGTAAGTATTTTTATATAAGGGAATGAAAGAAATAATAATTGAATGAAGAGTAAAGTCTGTCTGGCGGGATGAACTAAGAACAATAAAATACAAATATTCATGTTTTAAGAAGCAGCATTTTTAAATGTGCATATATAAGAAATATAGAAAATGAAAAAATTAGCTTCACATACTAATAGTGATGATAATTTATTACCTGTGCGTACTATAATTGGTTTGTTTAAAGAAACTGCATTATAATCACATTAACTCACTTCAGGGTGTTTAATGTAACAATACCATTTCCTGCTGTGTCTTATTACTTAAGTGGAGTTGCAATTTGGTTTTCCTGCTGATTCTTCAATTGTATTCTCTAGACAAAGACAGATAGTAACTTACATCAAATTATGCTTGTTTATCTAAGGAGAACATTGATCAATACCATATGATCTGAGGCCAGCTATCCTATCTGTTTTCCCTAATCACACTGCATTTAAGGAAGGGCGAAGATATCTGGCATTTTCAAATATTGGCTCAATTCAATTTACCACACATTAGGCAGCTCTGATATGCTGCATTATGCTTGCCATTATGTAAGATTTTAGGTACACAATCTAGTTGGGCAACACACTATTTGCCCAGCACTTTGCACATTAGATAAGAGATCACATTCATTATGATGTTTAATTATCAGGATAATGAATATGATTAGTCATAGTAACTACCTAAGTAGGTAAGAGAGGTAGTATTAATCACATTTTATAGTTTTAGACATTGTTTCAGAGATCACGGTTCTAACTGTGGTATTTCAACAACAAACTCTGCATTTCGTGCTACAGAATATTGTGCTTCAAAATTACAACTACCTTATATTTTATCTCTTGGTCATCTCATCATCTAAACCAAATTGTACATGTGAATGAAGTGCCCAACACCACACCTTAGCCTCATAATTTCTCTAACATAATTTCATACCATACACTATATCTTCATATCATTCTAAATGGCAGAATCCCTGGAATTCAGGAGCTCAACCATGTACATGTATACAATTTCTTTCCTTGCAGGCCTTTTATTCCATTAGCTCTATTCTGGCTGATCTTTGTTCATATCAAGCCCCTAACTCGCTATACTTTCTTTATCATTCAGATCTCTCCTGGCTTCCTTCATTTTCTTACAAGATGATTTCATACAATAACTCATTTTAATCACTCTCTGGTCAGAAGTATGAATTTAGTTTCTGTCTTGTTATGTTTTACCACCACCTTGCAACACCCTTCTCCACAATAGCACCAGATCTGTTCAATGTGTGGAGGAGTCCTGTGTGTCGATTTCACCCGAAACTTGTGATCTGGATCCTCATTTGGCCTTCATTGTTGTTATACACTTTATACATTCCTCTCGGCATTCACCCCAAACTCACCTTTACTCCCGGGTTCCCTCTTTCCACCCATTCAAGAGATGAATTGGTGATTTTTATTTCAGCAACATGAAGGGATGACAAGCACCTGAGCTAATCCTTACTTCCCTGACCTGATGCCTGTAATTTTATTTTCATGTCCAATTAGTCTTATTACTATTTGTTTTTCTTACTGAAGTAAATGGTTTCTGTCCATCTTGTGAAAATAAAGTTTTCATCAACACAATTGATTTCATTTTCTTGTGTTTCCTGAAAGACTTTTTCTCATATATTACCTCTTCTTCCCTACATCTTCAAACTCATCTTCCATATTGACATTTTACAACTTTATAACAGCATTTACATATTCTGGAGGACTTCTAGCGTTTAAAAAAAAAAAAAAAAAACCTCCTTCAACCTCTACTTTCTCATATTTTGTCTTTCTTACTCTTTTATCCCCCCTCTTCTTCCCTTCTTGCCTCTGCTCCTTCTTGGAAGCAGCTAGTTGTCCAATAATTTTTTTCTAAGAGGGCTCTATTCTTTCTATTCGATCGTCCTTTTCATTGTAGTTGTCCTTATTGCCATTCACGAACTATTGTGACTTCTCCCTCCTTCTACTAATATGGTACTAGCTTGCCTCCTTATCATAAGTATATTGTGCCCAGCCATAGAAACACATATCAGAGCTGTCAGTGTACCCACCACCTCACCCCTAGGATCCATTTGCTATTTTAGCATGCAAAGGCTCACATGCTTTTCTCCGCCAAAATACAGACTGTGTCTCTTTTTGGGCCACCAAAATTTTAAAAGCTGAGCGTTTTACATCACCACATTAAAAATCTTAAAAATTAACTGACACACGGTGGGGTAGAATAATCCAGGTTCTGTGCCTTTTGTGCCCTGTGGTCAGGACAACTTTCAGGTTTGACTTGCCCAGTCTCCTGAGTTGCCCTTATGATGGAGCCGGAAGTACTCTTTAGGGAACTCTGCTTGATAATGCAACCCTACTTGGCTTTCTTTCTTTTTAGTACCATTTCTCCAATTTCCTACATGTTTTAGCTGCAAACACTATTGATATCACTTTCACATAAACTGTCAGCTGGGGAACCCAAACTAAAACAAAACAAAACCAAAAAATGTGTGGAATTAATATGTGTCATCCCAGGCTTAAGGAGCTCATCTCATGTATGATTCACCGCTTACTATTTTCCTCTACCCTGGCAATTGGCAATATTCCAAACAGTTACTGCTCCGTTGGCCAGAGGCCTAGAGTGAGAAAAGTATGAAGCAAAGCCCACAGTTAAATTATAATGGACACGTTGCATGGGGATAAAAATGACGCTTTCCTTTTAAAAGATGCTAAATTATCAGATTGTTTGTTACTACAGCATAATCTAGCCAATCCTTCTACTAATGGACATGAATTTACACTTCATTTGTATCAATTTATATGTTATCAAACCAGGCTAGGTTATGCTGTGGTGATAGATTCCCAAATTTCAACGGCTTGCAATGAGAAAGGTTCATTTTTCTCATCTGCTGGTCTCCTCATTCCTGGACTCAGTCTGGTGAAAGAGCACACCATAAAATGTGCTTGTGGCTCTGGCAGAGGGAGAAAGAAAGCTCTAGACATTACAAGAAAATATTCAGCACATGTGACTAACTCTCGTAACTCATTAGCTAAAAGCAGTCATATGACCTCATCTGACCACAGTGGAACCAGGAAATATAATTCTACATTATATCCTACGTTATAATTCCTGGCCCAATGTTGTCAGATGAGTAGTACAGAAAAATCTCAGTCTCTCAAGACTGAGAGGTGAATATATTCAGAGAATTGTTTTAGTGAGATTGGTATAGTTTTCAACTCAACGGATGTCCGGTTTCCATCCAAACTACTCCCTAAACCTGTTATCACTAAGGTCACCAAATACATCTTAACTTTGTGTCTCTTGAGCTATCCTTTGTACTTTAAATTGTTGAATACGATATTCTTTATTAAATTATTTGTTTTGTTCCATTATTTAATTAAGCATGCTTTAGAGTTTACATAATTGAAAAATCACAGGCCTGTTTAAAAGGTAACATGGGTTGTCTCTGGCTCAGGCAAAAAGTGAAAGGAGATAAAGGTAAATCTGAAAATTCTCCTGCCAGCACATTCCTAGAAATGCTAATGCAAACGGAAGTGGATATTATCCAAGTGGATAATTTATTAAGAAGAGGAAAGTAAAAGACAGAATATTTTAATACATTTTGGGTGGGAATATTTCCTTAAACAAGATATAATAAATACAAACCATAAAGGAGATATTACCATAAGTTTAGCACATTAATATTTAAGACTTTGTATGAATTAACACACAAAACATAAAAAATACAAACAAATTTTATACTGCAAAGAAATATTTTTTCACCCATATATTGGATAAAAGGATTTGTAACAAGAATAATAGAAAGCTCCAATGATTAAGAAAAAAACCACAAAGAAATCATAAGGAGCTGATGAGACAAGAGATGAAGCATTTAAACAAGGCTCAGAGAAAAAACTCTGCCAAAATTTGCATGCAAAAGTGAGTTGAATATCCACAACCTCTTGAGTAATCAGGGAAACACAAATTAAAACCATATGATTTTATAGCCAAGAGAACGAAAAATGTAATTAAATATAATAAATTGTTTTTAAAAATCACATGCTAGAGAAACCAAAACTTGTAATTTTGCAGGTGAGTTTACAAATCGGTGTAACATTTTGGAAAGCAATTGTGCAATATCTAATAAATTTGAAGTTGTGTATACTTTATATCCCAGTAATCTTGGGTCAAGAGAGACTCTCATATATGCACAGAGACTATTTAGAACACTGTCTGTTGAAGCACTTTTTGTAATAGAATAAATATGTGGGTAACTATTTCTTAATATTTACTGCATAAACTGGAATATTCATTCAATAAAATATTGTATAGCAGGTACATTATATAAACTTACATAATCTACATTATCCAGCATCAACATCAAATATAACATAGATATAACTTACGCACATAATTTTGAGGGAGGAAAATACAAAATAAGTTGTAAATAAATATGTATAAAGTTAGATATACATATACAACTTTAAAAAATCAAAACAATAAATGTTATTTATCAATTCACTAATCTGAGGTAAAAGGACGAAAACTTGCCTATAAATATTATTTTCCACTTTCAGGATAGTAATCACCTCTAAGGTTGGAGATTAAGTGCATGAAAAACTGATAGGCAGCCTCTAAAATGGTTCCGAGAATTCTTGCCTTCTAATATTTATTCCTCTACATAATAATTGCTCTCAAGTTTGGACTGGACCTAGCGACTCACTTTTAATAGATTTAATATGACAAAAGTTATGGGATATCATTTCAGGGATTAGGTTATAAAGAGATGGTGGCTTCCATCTTGAGTTTCCTCCCCAGCTCTCTCTCACTTGCTCTGAGGAAACCAGCTGGTATGTTGTGAGCTGATCTATGGAGCGGCCCATACGGAAAAAATTGAAGAGGCCAGAGGCTAATTGCTCAACTAGTGAGGAACTAAGGCTCTTGTCCAATAGCCTACGAGGAAATGAATCCTAGTAGCAACCAAGTGAGTGAGCTTGGAAGCAGATCTTCCCACAGTAGCCCAGCCATCAGATGAGACCACAAGCCTGGCTGACATCTTGGTTGCAGACTTGTTAGAGACCTTGAGATACCAGTGCCTGGCCAAGGAATGTTTAGATTCCCACTCCACAGAAATGATAAAATAATGAGTGTCTATTGTTTTAGACCGTGAAGTTTTGGGGTAAATTTCGAAGTTGCAACAGCTAACTAATACAGGAAGGCTGGAGAAGTAACTGAAAAGGTCTGGCAACCTGGTAAAATCAGTGAATTTCCACCAGGACTCTTGTTCAATTTCTCTGCACTTAGCTTGGCTTTACCATACTCTGTGATTTTAACCTCATGCTGGTGGTAAGATAACTATCACAGCTTCATGCTTTACAGTCACTCATATCTAGCCAGTGCTGTCCAGCGAAAATATAATGGGAGCCACAAATATAATTTTAAAATTTTTAGAAAAACATGCTTAAAAAAGTAAATAGAACCTGATAAAATTAATTTTAATAATATATTTTATTTAACCCAACATAATCAAAACACTTATTCCCACCCGTAAGCTACATAATCAAAGTATTGAGATATTTTGCATTCCATTTGTCATGCTAAATATATATATATGGGAATATTTTAAAATATGTGTAGATGAAAAAGTGGATTCATATTTCAAAGTTTTTTTAAATGTATTTAAAAGTTTTCCAATAATAAAATTGAGTATCAGTTTTTAAATTTAACTATGATTAATGAAATTTAAGAACATTTTCTTCTATCAAATTAAATTATTTTATTCAATTAAATACAATTTTATTTATTAACTTTGCTAGCTACATTTCAATTACCGAACAGCCACATGTAACCAGTAGCTGCCATATTGGATGGTCTGATTCCAGAAAAATTTTTCTTGAAACATAAGTTTTATTTTTTTCCAGCTATCAGCAATTTCCCTTTGTTGTTTTTTGGCTAATTTGGACCATATACGAATATGCATTTTAAGTGATCCTTTTAAAGGGGTATAAAAATCTACTTTAGAAAAGTTGTTCTAACCCTTTCTGTATTTTAGATTCACCTAGAGAGATTTTTAAAAATCCTGTGTTTAGCTTTCAAATTCAGGCATTCTAATGAGCTTAGTTGGTTCTACGTATCAAATTGTTTTTTTAAGAGCTTCTTGCAGAGGAAGGATTAAAAAAAGAGTATGTTCTGTGTTTCTACTTACTAATTAAAACAGAACCTTTGGAATGGGTCCTGAGAATTGCTCTTTTTCTTTTTTTTCTAAGTTCCAAGTGATCCTGATGCTGGTCAAGGAAGGGAATAACTGGTTAGAATCAATGCCCAAGCCTGAGGATTGTACTTGAGATAGATTCTCCTGAAGACACAGGGCTTCACAGGAAGGAGAGATAATTACTGGATGGAAAACAGAACTGAGAAGAGAAATAAATTGTCTGTACATAATTGTACATCAACTGTCTCTGCTATACTGTCTGGGTTTTCCTTCTAACTTTTAGGTATATTTTCAGTCTCTGTCACTCCTTTTACATTGTTGGCCCTCCCTTAAATGGTGTTATTCCCTACGTTCCTGTTGCCAGCTTCTCACTGTGCATTTTGCTTTATTCCACTCTTTCCTATCTTGAGTTTTCACTACCATCTGTAACATGATCACTCGTGGTTCCAAAAAGAGTAATCCATAATGCTTTGCCTTCTACATTTCAGATCATCACTTGAAAATAATTCTGATTCATTGCAACTTGACTGCCAGACACTTGTTTTTTCACATTAACTTTTGAAACTCAACATTAATACAACAATTTTTATTGATTTTGTGCTATAGCAGTTACTGTATGTTGCAACAGTAAAATATATGTCCAACAGTATTGCTGTAATTTTTAGCTACTGAAAGAACTATTTCTTTTATTTTTTAAATTCAAAGCTATAAAATTGACTCCTGACTACCTATTGCTATTTTAGTGTTATTTTAGTGTGCTTCAATGATAAATATAATATGACCATGCCTGAAAACTATACAAGCTTCAAAAAAGTGGGTTTTTGTTTATAATGTGCTAGAATCTAGGGTTTTTATTTATTTATTCATTTTTTGAGTTATTGGTGAAATTGCTAATATCCAAGAACCACAGATTTGTCTCATCCATTGGCCTCTTCTATAGCCTCTCTATAATAGTCTCTGGTAGGGTGGAAAGACTTTCAAGGATTTTCTTAAAGAAATATATTTGTTTTGTTATCTCCGAGAAACAGAGAGAAAATGTAAACATATTTATGTTAGAATAATTTGACAGCATAACTGATATAAATTTTCCAGAATGGGAGCAGTTATTTTTTCAGGTCAGCAGATTATTTAGAATAATATTCTGTAAGATTTCTCTGACTTAAAATTATTTATATTTCTTTACTCATTAATTTGTCTTCTAGGATCTTATCTAAATGGAATAAACAAAAATACAGTAAAAACATTATGCTCAAATTTATTATGTAGAGTAGTCATCCTATTGAGACTTTGGAAATATTGCACATTTTCATCAATAAACACAATTTAAGTGAAATGGATTCTTACACAAATTTTAAGGTAATGTTTATGAAAAATTTCAAACATAAGTGAAAATTATTTTTAAAATATTTAGTAAGAAAGTTTATTTTTCTTGGTTGGGTCTAAGACCTGTGCTAGATCTTTCTTTTGAGGAATGAGGCCAAGAAGGAATAAAGATGAGCCCAGGAAAAGGTAGACTTGTTTCTCCTGGCTGTCTCTGCTGAAGAGTCCTAATTCTTGGCCAGGCATATTTTTAGAACATTCTTGGCCCATATCTCTTTGTTAATAATAAGAATAATATCATGCCTGTAATCCCAACACTTTGGTTGGCCGAGGCATCTGGAACACGAGATCAGGAGTTCAAGACCAGCCTGACCAATATGGCGAAACCCTATCGCTACTAAAAATAGAAAAATTAACCGTGTGTGGTGGTGCATGCCTGTAGTCCCAGCTACTCGAGTAGCTGAGGCAGGAGGATCACTTGAACTCGGGAGACGGTGGTTGCAGTGAGCTGAGATTGTGCCACTGTACTTCAGCCTGGGCGACAGAGCGAGATTCCATCTCAAAAAAAATAAATAAATAAATAAATAAATAAATAAATAAATAAAGAGTCCTAATTATTTTGAATTATATTAATTATATTTCACCTGTGCCATGCTTGGCTTGGCACAACCAGTTATACTGTAAATATACACAGTCATACCACAATGCGAGGCAGAAATGGCTAATTGATAATGACCAATATTTTAGACTATTCTTACAAAGATTTTCTTTGAGAAAGAAGTTTGTAGAGCAGGTTTTATGGATGTATGTATATATAAACCTACATCACCAGCTAAATTTGGTTGGACATATGGACATATGGTTCTTCTGAGGGAACTTTAGGATTAAAATTGCAAAAATAAGTGAACATCACACTGGAAAGTTCTTAATGAAAGACTTACATTAATTTAGAAGCATAATCTAAAGATCTGCACTATTAAAACAGGGCTTCATGACTATGTACCTGGTCATATTTCATAGTATAAATTGTTAGAGTTAAATCTTATGATAGTATTGACAATGTAATAGAAGAAACATGATCAGCAGGACTTGTCAAGTAGTTGTTAGAGAATTGTCAGGTCAAAAGTAAAGAGAAGAATAAAGTCAACACAATTTTCTGCTTGTGTGATTGTTATTTTCAGGAAAAGTCAACTCAGAAATAAGCAGTCCTGGAGCAAGAGGCTGATGTATAATTGCTAAGTAAATTAAGAGTCTTTCATTAAACATTGGGGGGTCTGCTATATTAGTTAGTTATTGAACAATATAAGAAGGGAAAAAATCATTCATCTTAATCATGGTAATTTTTAAAAGGTCAAATAATCAGGCTAGAATCACTCCGAGTTTAGCATTTTTTAGAACTATAATATGTAGTGTAATTTAAGTACTTTTATATTTATTTATTTTGCAATGTGTGATCAGTATTAATGTTTTATTTTTGTTACTCTAAAAATTATATACAAGTATTCTATTTCTTTAAAAAATGAAAATGCTACAAAAGCAATAGATATAAAATAACAAATTTGTACTTAAGACCTATATACTACTCGGGAGGCTGAGGCAGGAGAATGGCGTGAACCCGGGAGGCAGAGCTTGCAGTGAGCTGAGATCCGGCCACCGCACTCCAGCCCGGGCGACAGAGTGAGACTCCGTCTCAAAAAAAAAAAAAAAAAAGACCTATACACATGCATAAATAGTATTGAATATATATTCTTAATTCATAATTAATATTCATAATTCTAATACAAATATCTAATAATATATTGAAAATTTTAATACATTGATATTTTAAACTTAAAATATTTTACACAGAACTAGGTTTATTTGCAAAAATATATGAATTATACATTTTAATTATAATTAAAATGTATAATTATAATGTATAATTAAAATGTATAATTAATGTATACAATTAAATTATAATAATACAATTTAAATTATACATATAATTATACATTTTAAGTCAGCTCAACAGCAGTTTCAAAGACTCTTCTCTAAATGTTTGAGGTATTGGTACATTTCATTTCACTAACTGTAATAGTAATATTTATCTAGTTTTGTCAGTCTTTCCAAATATATTGCCAAAAATCAAGCCCTACTGAAAACCCTCTAAGAGAGCAGAATAATTAAGAAAAGAAATTACTATATGAAACAGTAAAAGAGAAAATCTGTATTGTCTAAAATGAGGAGTGCTATTTATATATGCTTTTCCATGAAGGACAATTCAGAAAATGTTTAGTGGCTTTAATGTATTAGATTTTGAAATATATATATATTTCAAATATATATATATATATACACACATATATATATATATATTTTTTTTTTTTTTGAGACGGAATCTCACTCTGTCGCCCGAGCTGGAGTGCAGTGGCCAGATCTCAGCTCACTGCAAGCTCCGTCTCCCCGGTTTACGCCATTCTCCTGCCTCAGCCTCCCAAGTAGCTGGGACTACAGGCGCCCACCACCTCGCCTGGCTAGTTTTATGTATTTTTTAGTAGAGACGGGGTTTCACCGGGTTAGCCAGGATGGTCTCCATCTCCTGACCTCGTGATCCAGCTGTCTCAGCCTCCCAAAGTGCTGGGATTACAGGCTTGAGCCACCGCGCCCGGCCGAAAAATATTTTTATAGTTTCCAAGTAATTAAAAAGTAAGAAATAATTTTATATTAAAATAAATGAGTTGTATTTATTCTGTTTATTTTTCATTTTTATTTATTAAATTTTAACTTAAATTGAATATCTGTTTTAGCTCTCAAATTATATACTAATTTTCATAAGTAGTTCATAAGTATATTTATACTTTTTTGTATACCTTTGTCACTAAAGATTTTGTAATTGGGTTAAACAAAATCTAGTTATAAGAATGACCAAAATTTTAAAAGCATGTTTGTAGTTTTATGAGAAAAATAAATGACACAAAACAAACTCTAAAAAAAAAAAAAAAAAAAAAAAAAAAAATACTGGCCTTCATATTTCTTTTTTGTAAAAAAAGCTTTTATTGAGATATAATTCATATAGTATACAGTTAACTCATTCAAAGTATACAATTCAATGACTTTTAGTATTATCAGAGTTACGCACCCTTTACCATCTAGGTTTACCATATTCCCATCAGTTCCAAAAGAAACACCATACTCAGTAGTAGTCACTTCCCATTTTCTCCCAACCACCTGTCTCCTCAGCCCCTAGCAACCACCAACCTACTTTCTGTGTCTATAGATGTACCTATTCTGAACATTTCATATAAATAGAATTACAAAATTACATGTCCACACAAAAACTTGTATAAGAATGTTCATAAGCAACATTTTTCATAATATGCAAAATGTGGAAACCACCCAAATATCTTTCATATGCTCACACTTATAAATAGATTTTGAATAACCTAATTAGAAAGTCTTTAGTGATAAAGGTGTGTAAAATAACATATAAATACAGTTATAAAGCACTTAATATATAATTTAAGATCTAAATTTGAGGTCGTGCATGTGATCTTTTGTATCTGGCCTCTTTAACCCAGTATTAGGGTTTCAAGGTTCATTCATGTTGTAGCATGAATCAGTACATCATTCTTTAAATAGCTGAATATTATTGCATTGTATAGAAATGCCAAATTTTAATTATTCAATTAAGATGAAATATATTTGGGCAGTTTCCAACTTCTAGATATTAGGAATGATGTTGCTGTAAGCATTCTTATCCAAATTATTTTGTGGGCATATGCTTTCCTTTTCCTTTTTTTTTTTTTTTTTTCTTTTTATTGTGTCTATCTAGGGGTGGAAATGGATAGGTCATAGAGTAACCGTATGTTTCATCTTTGAGGAATTTCTGTACTGTTTTTCAAAGCAGCTGAACCATTTGACATTTCCATCATCAGTGTATGAGGGTTCCAAATTTCTGACTCTTTTTTTTTTCAGCCATGCTAGTGTGTAGGGCGTGGTTTCTCATTATAGTTTCGATTTGCATTTCCCATGTGACTAGTGACATTGAACACATTTTCATGCGCTTATTGGTCATTTGAGTATCTTCCTTGAATAAATGTCTACGCAAATTCTTTGCCTGACTTAAAATTGAGTTATTCTTTTTACTATTGAATTGTAAGTGTTCTTTATATATTCTGAATTTAAGATCTTTACTATGTATTTGATTTAGAAATATTTTCTAATATTCTGATGGTTATCTTTTTATTGTCTGATGGCTTCCTTGAAGCATAAATGTTAACTTTTATAAAGTCAATTATTATTATTTTATTCTTTTATCGTGCCTTTGATGTCAAATATAATTTTCTTTTGTTACTTGTGCTTTGGATGTCAAATATAAGAAAACATTGCCTAATTTAAGGCCACAATGAATTATAACTATGTATTTATCTAAAAGTTTTATAGTTTTAGCTCCTACACTTAGATCTTCAGTCCATTTGAAACTGCCTTTGCAAAGATTATTACTGTAAGAGAAGTCTAGCATGGCTGACTCCATCTTGTTCCTATCCTCACAGACTGGCTGTCCTCTCATTCCTGGGTGTAGGCCAAGCTGAACATAAGAGAAATTAAGTTTATAGTTTAACTTTGAAGTAAGGATGATTATAGTCTTTCCCTAAAACTAACTATTTCCTTGTTCAGGGACCAAAACCCACCTTTGTAAAGTTAATGATAGGCCATGAGATTAGGATTATAGGAGGGGCATGAATTCTGCTAAAATGTAAACATAGTTTCTATAATCCCTCACTACCCAGGAGTCATGCAGCCAGAGGTCAAAGGATTTGTGAGTTCCTCAATTGCTCTTACAGATAACATTACTATTGGAAAAATCTGGTAATCAACTGACCCCATCTGGTTCCATGACTCCTGACTCGAATGGTTTTGTGTCCCTCACCCAGAGGCAAACTCAGTGTATAAGGACTATTTTCCATGTCTCTATGATTGCATTCCCAACTAATCAGGAACAGCCATTCCCTAGTTCTCTACCAACCAAAGTATCCTTGAAAAATGCCAACCTCTTAGCCTTTGGGAGACTGATTTGAGTAATAAACTCTGTCTTCCATGTGGCTAGCTTAGTATTAATTAAACTCTCTTTTACTGCAATACTATGGTTTTGGTGAATTGGTTTTATCTGTGTGGGCAGGAAAAGCTTGTCAGGTGACAACAAATTTTGAGTTGATTTTTGTGTATAGTGTAAGGTAGGGATTTAACTTTGATCTTTTGTATTTACATATCCAGGTGTCCCAGCACCGTTTGTTGAAAAGGATATTCTTTCCCTATTGAAATACTGTTTTGGCAGCCAAACTGAAAATGAATTAAGTAAAGATTTTATTTCTGAACTTTCAATTATGTTCCACTGATCTAAGTCAGTCATTATACCTATTTTGATTACTGTAACTTTGTACTAAATTTTAAAATCAGGAAATGTGAAATTTTCAAATTATTTTTTATCACTTTGACTATTCTGGCTCCCTTGCATATCTATATGAATTTGAAGGCTAGATTGTCATTTTTTTGTGTAAAAAGTCAGATGGGATTGTGCTGGGAATTGCACTGAATTCATAGATCAATTTAGGGAGTATCTGAACCTAATTTTTATAGTTGCAAAAATTGAGATTTCCCCAACTGTGGGGTAACCACATTTAAAGTATCTGGGAATTATTTACTATAATGGATATTTACATTCTGCCCACTAATGCTCATTGGATGGTTATTCATAGTTAGTTTGACACGAATTTAGAAAGTTTGCAATATATTAATTCATTCTTAATACGAAAACTATTCTAGAGACCTTGCTGAAGGCATAAGAGGCAAGAAATTCAGCATCACAGGTCTTCATATTTCCATCTTTGTTCTACACAATCCAGTTTCCTTATTACTTGTAAAGTATTTTTGAGCATTCCCTCTAAGGGTCTGTCTACTGTCTAGAGACAAATATTTTGTAGGTAACTAAATTTTTTTTCTATTTTTCAGTTCATCATTTATCTCATTGGTTGTCCTAAAATAACAATACTCATTTGATGTGCATTTTTAGAAGTCAAATAATTATAATCTATTTTCCTTTTACAATATTTAAAGAAATATATTCATTAGGCATGTTTTAAGTAAGAAACAATAATAAAATTAAAGAATGTGTGGAAATAATATTTTAATAAAAATCCTGAGAGCAATTTCTGATGCATGTATTTAACACATCAGTAGTGCTTCTGTGTTGTAGATGTGTTCTTAATCCTTTATGGGTGTTAAATTTTTATAATGATCGATTCTGTTCCAAGACGGCTGAAGAGGAACAGCTCTGGTCTGCAGCTCCCAGCGTGATTGATGCAGAAGATGAGTGATTTCTGCATTTTCAACTGAGGTACCTGTTTCATGTCATTGTGACTGGTTGGACAGTGAGTGCAGCCCACAGAAGGCAATCTGAAACAGGACAGGGCATCACCTCACCAGGGAAATGCAAGGGGTCGGGGGATTTTCCTTTCCTAACCAACGGAAACCGTGACAGACTGTACTTGGAAAATCAGGACACTCCTGTTTAATACTGTGCTTTTCTAATGCTCTTAGCAAACGGCACACCAGGAGATTATATCTTGCACCTAGCTTGGCAGGTCCCACATCTACGGAGCCTTGCTCACTGCTAGCATAGCAGTCTGACATCAAACTGTGAGGCAGCAGCCTGGCTGGGGGAGGGGCGTCCGCCATTGCTGAGACTTGAGTAGGTAAACAAAGCAGCCAGGGAAACTAGAACTGGGTGGAGCCCACCACAGCTCAGCAAGGCCTATTGCCTCTGTAGATTCCACCTCTGGGGGCAGGGCAAACTGAACAAAAGGCAGCAGAAACTTCTGCAGACTTAAACATCCCTGTCTGACAGCTCTGAAGAGAGCAGTGGTTCTTCCAGCACGGTGTTTGAGCTCTGAGAACGAACAGACTGCCTCCTCAAGTGGGTCCCTGACCCCCAAGCAGCCTAGCTGGCAGGCACCCCCCAGTAGGGGCAGACTGACACCTCACACAGGTGGTGCCCCTCTGGGACTAAGCTTCCAGAGGAAGGATCAGGCAGCAATATTTACTGTTCTGCAATATTTGTTGTTCTGCAGCCTCTGCTGGTGATACCCAGGCAAGCAGGGTCTGTAGCGGACCTCCAGCCAACTCCAACAGACCTGCAGCTGAGGGACCTGACTGTTAGAAAGCAAACTAACAAACAGAAAAGAATAGCATCAACATCAGCAAAAAGGACATCCACACTAAAACCCCATCTGTAGGTCACCAGCATCAAAGACCAAAGGTAGATAAAACCACACAAGATGGGGAGAAACCAGAGCAGAAAAGCCAAAAATTCTAAAAGCCAGAGTGACTCTTCTCATCCAAAGGATTGAAGCTCCTTGCCAGAAATGGAACAAAGCTGGATGGAGGATGAGTTTGATGGGCTTACAAAAGTAGGCTTCAGAAGGTCAGTAATAACAAACTTCTCCAAGCTAAAGGAGGATGTTTGAACCCATCAAAAGGAAGCTAAAGACCTTCAAAAAAGATTAGACAAATAGCTAACTAGAATAAACAGTGTAGAGAAGACCTTAAATGACCTGATGGAGCTGAAAACCATGGCACAAGAACTATGTGACACATGCACAAGCTTCAGTAGCTGATTTGATCAAGTGGAAGAAAGGGTATCAGTGATTGAAGATCAAATTAATGAAAAAGAGTGAGAAGAAAAGTTTAGAGAAAAAAGTGTAAAAAGAAATGAACAAAGCCTCCAAGAAATATGGGACTATGTGAAAAGACCAAATTTACGTTTGATTGGTATATCTGAAAGTGACAGGGAGAATGGAAATAAGTTGGAAAATATTCTTCAGGGTATTATCCAGGAGAACTTCCCCAACCTAGCAAGGCAGGTCAACATTCAAATTCAGGAAATACAGACAACATCACAAAGATACTCCTCGAGAATAGCAACCCCAAGATACATAATTGTCAGATTCACCAAGGTTGAAATGAAAGAAAAATTGTTAATAGCAACCAGAGAGAAAGGTTGGCTTACCCACAAAGGGAAGTCTATCAGACTAACAGCAGATCTCTCGGCAGAAACCCTACAAGCTAGAAGAGAGTGGGGGCCAATATTCAACATTCTTAAAGAAAATAATTTTCAACCCAGAATTTCATATCCAGCCAAACTAAGCTTCATAAGTGAAGGAGAAAGAAAATCCTTTATAAACAAGCAAATGCTGAAAGATTTTGTCAGCACGAGGCTGTTCTCACTAGGCCTTTTAGATTGCCTCCCTGCTCCCCCCCCCCCCCCCCAATTCACTGCTTTTAATGAGTTTCCTAAACTTATGCACTGATATTCAGCTGAATATTAGAGGGCGCACCTTGCAGATCTCTGAAGTTCTCTGGCATCTCTCTAGTTATTGGTACTCATTTTCCATGAACTGTAGCCATTTTGGATTTCCTGGGCCCCCAGCTATATCTTCTCAACTCAGGGAGACTACCAAGCCTGACTGGATTATCTCTTCCTGCACACAGTCTATAAAATGTCTCGAGGAGTAAACTGAGGCAATTATTGGACTCACCTTGTTTGTTTCCAATCTCTATAGTCCTTTAATATCCAATATCTAGTGTCCTAAAAACCATTGTGTGTGTATACATATATATGTATATATTATGTACATGTATATGTAATATATATTATATACTAATGTGTATGTGTGTGTGCATGCATGCATGTGTGTGTGTATGTATATATATACTTGACAAGAAGCAGAAGTTTCACAGTATGATTTTCATCAATCAAAATACAGAGCAAAAAAGCCCTAACACCAAAATACAAAATATAAAACCTAAACTATTAGTACTGTTAGGAGAATTAAAACTAGTAATCTTAACTTATTTAAATAAATAACGTCAATCTGTCTTACACATTTCTTACATATATCCATGAGTTTAGATCAGAGAAGCACTTATCTTCAAAGCAATTATATTGATGTCCATCATAAAACTTTGATTATAGGCTTATAACTTCCCACAGATTAACCTTCAACCACTGTGACTTCCACTCATTCCTTCCACTCTTACATTCATTCCTGGCCTTAAATTCTTGTATGACTTGGATTTCAATACCTCTATTCAGCATAAATCATGATGCTTTACATACAGTTTGATTTCCTTTGTCCAAATAGATGGCTTCTTATTTACTTTAATATTTCTCTGGGTCTTCCATCTAGCATTCTCTCACACTTCTTATTCTTTAGGACTTATTTTTGTTGAGTCCCACCACTAGCTCACCAGGGTGACAGAAAAAAAAAAACAATATTTTCTATCTAAAAATATTAGTCAATCACCTATTTTTAGAACAAAAGCTAAACAGTACTGAGGAAGAGAACACCTGTGTAGTTTGCTGAATCAGTCTGATAAATGCTGGCAAGCCACAAAGCAGTAAGTATTGATGTAAATTTGCCTTTACTTTCTGGTTGATAATAGTTCATATGAGTAAAGGAAGATTATTCCAGAGATAATTAATTTAAAAATAGGTTCAATTAACATTGTAAGTATTTAAAGAGTACTTCTCTTGGCTTTATGTTGGGTTAGATTTTTTGAATTTCCTTTTAAGACCAGAATTAGGCCCTGTGAAAATGAAACTAAACAGAACAAAGCAAAAAAATGGAGACCAGAAATTCACTAGGCGTTATTACCAAAAACTTGACATAAAATGGATTAAACAGGAATATGCGTATTTAATAATGTTAGTGATTAAGGAAAACAGACTCGTCATTTGTTCAAAGAAACGAGCAGAAACCTAGAAATGGGATCAAGGTTAAGTGATTAAGAGGCATATCAATCCAAAAAAATAGTGGTTTTATATATTTAAAAACAAACAAACAAAACAGGTGCGAATGAAGCCAGAGGCTTCTGATATTTGCTTTAAAAAGATAACAAAATTGGAGAACCAACACTAGTTTATTTTGAGAATTATAAAGCTACAGTAATCAAAACTGTGTGGTATTGGCATCAAGTTAGATAAATACATCAATGGAACAGAGTGGAATCTAGAATAGACTCAAATACATATTATCTTCATCAATTTGAGTTGCTATGACAAACTACCATGAACTGAGCAGCTTATATGCAACAGAAATTTATTTTTGGAGTAAAAAAACAGTTTTGGAGACTGGTAAAACCATAATTAAGACTCTGTTGTGGCTGAGTGCAGTGGCTCATGCCTGTAATCCCAGCACTTTGGGAGGCCAATGCAGGTGGATCATGAGGTCAGCAGATCGAGACCATCCTGGCTAACACGGTGAACCCCTGTCTCTGCTAAAAATACAAAAATTAGCCAGGTATGGTGGAGGGTGCCTGTACTCCCAGGTACTCAGGAGGATGAGGCAGGAGAATCGCTTGAACCTGGGAAGCAGAAGTTGTAGTGAGCCGAGATCATGTCACTGCACTATAGCCTGGATGACAGAGCGAGACTCTGTCTCAAAAAAAAAAAAAAAAAGACCGTTGTCTGGAGGGCCAGCTTCCTGGTTCCTATACAGCTGTCTTCTTGCAGCATCCTCACATGGCAGAAGTAGACAACAGACCACTCACTCTAGGGTGTCTTTGTGAGTTAATTAACCCCATTTTGGGGGGCTCTGTCCTTATGACCTAGTCAATCTCCCAAAGGCACCACCTTTTAATACCATCGCATTGGGAATTAAGTTTCAACATATAAATTTTGGTAGGAAATAAACCTTCAGTCTATGGCATATATGGACAATTGATTTCAACAAAGAAGAATAGGAAATTACATGGAAAAATGACAGTCTTTCCAAAATATGGCGGTGAGATAATTGGATATTCACATGCAAAATGTAAACTTTAATTCATATCTTGCACTTTATACAAATATTTTCTCAAAATAAATCATAGGCCAAAATTTAAAATCAAAACTATAATATTTTCAGAATAATAGTAAGAGAAAATCTACGTGATATTGTGTTAGGCAAATATTTCTTACATATTATACCAAAAATATCCATACAGGGAAAAAATTAATAATTCAGATTTTCTCAACAGTGAAAAACTTCTGCTCTTCAAAAGACATTCTTAAGAGAATATACAGATAACCTATATATTGGAAGAAACTATTTGCAATGCATAAATTTTATAAAGGACAAGTCATCACAACATATTTTTGTAAGAAGATTTCAAAACTCCGTGAAAAGATACTAAACAATCCCATTTAATCCCAGGCAAAATATTCGTTACATGGTTCTATTGTATGATGCTGAGGTTTCGGGTATGGATTCCATCACCCAGGTTGTAAGCATGATACCCAATAAGCAGTTTTTTAACCTACGACCTTCTTTATCCCTCTCCACTCTAGTAGTTTGCAGTGTCTATTGTTATCATCTTTACGTCCATCTGTACCCAGTGTTTAGCTCCCACTAATAAGTGACAACATGTGGTATTTGATTTTCTGTTGGTGTGGTGATTTGCTTAGGATCATGACCCCCGGCTACATCCATGTTGCTGCAAAGGACATGTTTTTTTTTTTTTTTTTTTTTTATGGCTGTGTATTATTCCATGATGTACATGAACCACATTTTCTTTATCCAACCCACTACTGATGGACACCTAGGTTGATTCCGTATCTTTGCTATTGTGAATAGCATTGCATTGAACATATGAGTGCATGTGTCTTTTTGGTTGAATGATTTATTTTCTTCGGGTGGATACCGAGTAATGGGATTGCTGGGTCAAATGGTAGCTCTGTTTTAAATTATTTGAGAAAACTCCAGACTGCTTTCCACAGTAGCTGAACTAATTTATATTCTCATTGGCCATGTAAAAGTGTTTCCTTTTTCTCAATCTTGTTTCTTTGACTTGTAAAAAGGAGCCATTCTGACTGGTGTGAGATGGTAAGTATTTCATTGTGGTTTTGATTTACATTTCTCTGATGATTAGTGATGACAAGCATTTTTCCTATGCTTGTTTGCCACATGTATGTCTTCTTTTGAGAAGGGTCTGCTCATGTCTTTTGCCAATTTTTAAATACGGTTATCTGTTTTTTTTTTTTGTTTGTTTGTTTTTTTTTGCTTGTTAATTTAAGTTCCTTATAGGTTTTGAATATTAGACATTTGTCATATGCAGAGTTTGCAAATATTTTCTCCCATTCTAGAAGTTGTCTGTTTACTCATTTTTTTTTTTTTTTTCTGTACAGAAGCTCTTTTGTTTAATTATGTCACACATGTCAAATTTTGTTTTTGCTGCAATTGCTTTTGGGAATGTAGTCAAAAATTATTTGCCAAGACCAATGGGGAGAAGCGGATTTCCTAGGTTGTCTTCTAAGATGTGACAAATCTGCACATGTACCCCTGAATCTAAAATTAAAGTTGAACTTATATAAGAGTTAAACAAGCCTTTATATAAAGATTTGGATTATGTGACAAAGAAAGCATGAGAAAATGGAGAAGAATGATTTTACAAATGGTATTGGGATATTTTGGAATCACACTCATAATAAATATTAGATGAGTTCAGTAGTACATAATATATATGCACACAAACATATATACATACATACACACACTTTGTATAAATATATGTGCATACAGATATATATGTATACATGTCCATGAGCATATATGTGTATATATGTGTGTGCATTTGTATATATACATATAAACTTTTTTAAGTAGACCAAATATTTGAAAAGATATTTCACAAAAGAAAAGATACAGATGAAAAATCAATACATGAAAAGAGGCTGAACATCATTAGTCATAAAGAAAATGCAAATTAAGTCATATCTATCTATTACTACCCACTTTATATATAGCAAAAACTAAGAAACATGGTCATAACAACTGTTGACAAGGGTGTGAAGAACTGAAATTCTCATCCATGGTGTTGAGAATGTCAAATGATAGAGTCACTGTGGAAGTAGTTTGAGACTTTCTTAAATACTCCAACCTAGACCTGCTATATATCCCAGCCATTTCACTTCAAAGTAATCAACCAAGAGAAATGAAAAGTCTTGTTTATACGGAAACCTGTGTATTGATATTTGTATAGGCTTTATTTGTGATAGTCCCAAATAGTAAAAAAAATCCAAATAACCACCAACACATAAATGAATTTAAAGATGTTCTATGCTCATACAGTTGATAACAACAGCAATAAAATAAAGCAATTACTAATATATGTAGCAACAAGGATGAATCCCAGTGTAATAATGTTTAGTGAAAGATGTAATATGCAATGTAAAATAGAATATATAGTGTGTGATTACAGTTATATAAAACTCTAGGAAAAGGCATAATTGCAGAATACAGAGAACTGATTGGGGATGATGAAGGATTAGGCCAGGGTGGAAGGCAGGATTATAAATGCACATGAAACTTTTCAAAATGTTGGCTATGTTTGCTCTTTCTATTGTGGTCATAGTTTCACAGGTCTGTGCTTAAGTCAAAACCTATCAAACTGTGAGCCAGGTGCGATGGTTCATGCCTGTAATCCCAGCACTTTGGGAGGCCAAGGCAGGTGGATCACCTGAAGTCAGAAGTTCGAGACCAGCATGGCCAACATGGTAGAACCCTGTCTCTACTAATAATACAAAAATTAGCTGGATATGGTGGCATGCGTTTGTAGTCCCAGCTACTTGGGAGGCTAAGGCTGGAGAATCTCTTGAACCCAGGAGGCGGAGGTTGCAGTGAGCACAGATTGCGCCACTGCACTCCAGCCTGGGTCACAGAGTGATACTCTGTCTAAAAAATAAATAAATAAATACAATAATTAAAATAAAAAAAATAAAACCTATCAAACTGTGTATTTTAGCTATGAGCTGTTAATTACATGTAAATTTTATCTCAATAAAGCAGGAAGAAATTTAAAAAAATATATATTGTAGGCTGGGCGTGATGGCTCATGCCTATAATCCCAGCACTTTGGGAGGCCGATGTGGGGAGATCACTTGAGGTCAGGAGTTTGATGTCAGCCTGGCCACCATGGTGAAACCCCGTCTCTACTAAAAGTACAAAAATTATCTGGGCGAGGTGGTGCACGCTTGTAATCCCAGCTACTCAGGAGGCTGAGGTAGTAGAATTGCATGGACCCAGGAGGTGGAAGTTGAAGTGAGCTGAGATCGAGCCACTGCACTCTAGCTTGGGTGACACAGCGAGACTCTGTCCCCCCCCAAAAAAAGAAAAAAAAGAACATATATTGTAAATAAATCATGAAATTTGGAACAGTTTAGAGAGTTTCATTACTTAGAAAATGCTAATATGATAATTTGATGCGATTAGGAAAAACTAACATGACATCACTATATGATGACCTCGACGTAAAGTTAATGCAGAAAATCTATACCATAAACCCCTGTATTCTTTCTTTCTTGAGATGACTAAAGCTAAAATACAGAGGTAAATGCAATCAGTTGAGAGATAATTCTTAGTGCATATATGATTAACATAAACCATTTGTTCAAGATGGATCAAACTTTCCCTGGTAGTGTGTATTTAGAAAATTAATTCCTACAGTTTTTCCAAAAGAAGATGTTATATATTATACTGTCAGGAATAGCTTAATTACTGTATGTGTATACACACTATAAAATATGTATACTTTGTTACAACATCTTTTAGTGTAGGGTAAAGGCATACATTTTTGCAATCATTCTGCAATGAACTAATAGATGCAAAGTACACATGGTTGACATCCACATTGAGAAGTGGGTGGGGTATAAAGCTTCAAAGAATATAGGACTTTATTGTCTTTCAGAGAATAGTTCTACTACATTATTACTTGATAAAAATCTTGCAAGAAAAATTAGACATCATATAAGTTGAGGTTATAGGTACCCATATAAATTACTTCAATAAAGCATCTTTCAAATGAAAGTTTAAAGCCAAGTAACTTTACCAAGTTGCCAAGACAAAGATTTTGCAAACTATAATTACAGATAATGAAACACTTTGATTTGTTAGAGTCTTGCTAGTTTTATGTCAATTAAATAACTCATTTTGTGGTCCAAAATTAAAATTTTATTTGCTTTTATATTGTGTTGAAGGAGAATAAATTAAATTACTATTGCTTTCCTCAATTAGAGAAGTATGTAATTATACTAATTTGTTGTTTTTCTATGGATGCATTATTCACATTTAGAAAACTATCTGTTTTCTGTAGTTGAACTACCAATTCATTCTGCTAAATCTGTAGGGTTTTTTTTTGTTTGGTTGTTTATTTATTTATTTATTTTTATTTTTTATTTTATTTTATTTTATTTTATTTGAGATGGAGTCCTGCTCTGTCCCCCGGCTGGAGTACAGTGGCGCCATCTCGGCTCACTGCAAGCTCCGCCTCCCGGGATCAGGCCATTCTCCTGCCTCAGCCTCCTGAGTAGCTGGGACTACAGGCGCCCTCCACCGCGCCCGGCTAATTTTTTGTATTTTTAGTAGAGATGGGGTTATTTATTTATTTATTTTTTATTTTTTATTTTTGAGACAGAGTCTGGCTCTGTCCCCCAGGCAGGAGTGCACTGGCGCCATCTCGACTCACTGCAAGCTCCACCTCCCGCGTTCACGCCTTTCTCCGGCCTCAGCCTCCAGAGTAGCTGGGACTACAGGCGCCCGCCCCCGCGCCCTGCTAATTTTTTGTATTTTTAGTAGAGATGGGTTTTCACCGTGTTAGCCAGGATGGTCTCGATCTCCTGACCTTGTGATCTGCCCGCCTCCACCTCCCAAAATGCTGGGGTTGCAGAGGTGAGCCACCACGCCCAGCCTAAATCTGTAGTTTTAAGTCCAAAAAATGTATATTTTTGAAAGAGTTTAAAAAGCAAAATGCTGGTATACCGTTTCTGCTTATTTTGATTCAGTGATATTTATGTACAGATTTTGTCTCTGGATCAGTATCAAGCCATTTATAAGGAACTCATGCAATTTTGACTATAGATATCCACAGGGACAAATAGTGAGAAAAATAATTAAAATTGCAAACTATAAGTGTGTTCTTAATGAATGTGTTTAACGAATGATTGAAACTATAACCATGGTGAACTGTTGATGATATTACCTGAGGACTGCCAGATTTTCATACAAAATACTGACTGACTCAAATACTTTACTTTTCTAGTAAGCTAATAATCAATTTGTACTCTTTTAGTCTGTTTCTTGGCTTTCAAACAAACAAGTATTTACTTGTTACCTATATTTGCACAGCACCCTAGGATCACAGAGTAAAATTACAGAACAATGGAATTCTCAAAACTTCACCAGTGTAATGGAAATACTGGATGGGTATTTAATGTAAACAATTTTTGTCTGAAGTTATCTTTGTTTTGAAATAGAGAGTATGTATTTAAATTGTAACATTGATGCAACTTTTACTCAGAGTTGAATTTTACTGAAAATATATTAGTATTATAGGATTTGAAATGAAAAATCATCTGAATGGAAATTAACTTGGAAGCTCAGGTTTTTTTCTGTTTCTTAGAGTTGGGACAGAATTTGTGGGTGGTAAGGTGAAATGTTATTAGAGAGACAATGCTATGACTTCCCAAAGGCCAGCCATCTCTGGGGCTCAAGAGACCCATAATGACAGTCACCCCACTCTACCCCGCCAAGGCCTCTAAAGAGGATAATCATGCTTGTACAATTTTCTAAAGATCCCGCCAGCACTCTATATCTATTTATGTTTTGAGCATCAGAAGAAAGAACACAGTATTTATTCTGACAACAGCAAGATTCAAGCTGAATCTCTCCAACCCTTTTAAATCTGGTTCTTGGCTTTCAACTAAGCAAGTATTAACTTGTTACTTACATTTACACAGCACTTTAGGATCCAAGATTAAAATAACAGAACAATGGAATTCTCAGAACTTCACCAGCCAAAATGAAATACTGGATGGCTATTTAAAGTAAATCATTTGTGTAAAGTTGTCTTTGCTTTGAATTAAATGCCTTGTTCACTTGTTTCCCTCTGGGGACACATGCATATATTTACTTAGCTGTGTACAAAGTTGTTTACCGTAAAGTGTTAGTTCTATACCAGATTTCTTATTTAACTTCAGATTCCATTTTATTTAAGATAGAGAAATTTTAATTTGTTCATTTAAAATAGATCAAATTAGAATGTTTTTTCTGTATGCTTAATTTGGTTTCAAATTCTTTATTTTTAAATTACACTATGAGATGGTTTGTGAGCAAATTCCTCATCAGTACTGCCTGCAGATAGTGAGTTAATATACAAATGCAAAGTCCCACTGTTCTGGGATAGTGTGACATTTAGTGCCAACCAAAATGTATTGGTGCTCTGGCCTTCAGGGTTCTTGCAGCATATGGGAAACTTGTAAATTTCCAGCACCATGTCTAACCTAATAAAGATGGATTCAAAGAAGAAAAGAAATAGAGAAGCTAGTCCATTTTCTTCTTCATATAAACTTTTCTATTTGTGTCAAATTTAACCAGAATTAGCAATAACATTGACTCTTGATTATCAATGAAAAACATTTTCAAGAATGAAAATTTAAAAAAAGAAAAAGAAATAAAAACAAGTTATATGTTTTCTCATACAGAAAAATAATTCACATCTTATACATTCATTATTTAGCCTTGCCAGCTACAACAGCGAAGTTGTTTTCTTTCCTGATTTCCACATATATATGTGTGTGTGTATATATATATATACATGTATGTGTGTGTATATATATGTGTGTGTGTGTGTATATATATATATATCAAGAACACTTTTAACTTTTGCTGTTGAAAGAGTATCAAATATGTGAGCTGTTACAGTAATTGGTTTGTGCATGCATTTTGGGTCTTTAACTTGATTATAAATTCCTCACTGAAAAGCATTGACTTCTCTTATATGTTTATAATTCCAGCTCCTATCTCCCTGATTAGAGCATAAATGTCTCCTAACTGTCCCTATATGTAATTTTCCTTCCTTTGGTCTTCATCACAGTAGTCTCCCTGAAAGTGGAGCTCTGCTCCCATTACTTCCCTCTTCTGGGTGAAATAGGGAAGAATTGTTACCTAATTTTGAGTACTGGTTAAAGTCCATGCCATTTTCCTATCAATAAACTATGAGCAAGGGCTCAACACGGGTGACATCAGCCTGAGTCCACAGGATTCCCTAACAAGCTTGTCACCTGCCTAAAGTAACTGAGCAGGCTGGGCACGGTGCCTTATGCCTGTAATCCCAGCACTTTGGGAGGCCGAGGGGGGGCAGATCATGAAGTCAGGAGTTTGAGACCAGTCTGGCCAACATAGTGAAACCCCGTCTCTACTAAAAGTAATAAAAAAATAAAAAAAAAAAAATTAGCCAGGTATGGTGCTGTGTGCCTGTAATCCCAGCTACTTGGGAGGCTGAGGCAGGAGAATCGTGTGAACCCAGAGATGGAGCTTGCAGTGAGCCGAGATCATGCCATTGCACTCCAGCCTGGACAACAGTGCGAGACTCCATCTCAAAAAAAAAAAAAAAAAAAAAAAAGAAAGAAAAAAAAGGGGACTGAGAAAAAAATTAGATCACACATAGGAAAATAGTTTTATTGATACCTCAAGGAGCCTATATAAGTGATTTTCGATTTGAAGAACTTTACAGCAAGGTAACTTCGATTGTCTAGTTGTGTTAACCTCTACAATATATTATTAAAGTAAGCATGAGGCTTTTCCAAAGTTAAATGATTCTTGTCACTGAGCCTGCTGTGGCTATATAGCAGAGTTTGTGAGGGGACATGGAAAAGTCTGCCAAAAATGAGAAAACAGAAGCAGCTGTAGAAAATTAGGATCTTACTGCTCTTGATGAGCCTCCTGACACTCCTCTCAAAACTTAAATGTTCCTAGCTACCCAAAGAATAATGGTCAATTTTTTTCACTCACTTTGAAAGTTTTATATGTCTTTTAACCATTTTGCTGCATGATGATGTAGTCAAAAGGAAGAATTTGTGTTACTGATGTAGTCCCTAATATTCACTACCTCTGCATATTTCATTATATGCTACATATATGAACTTTGTTGTGTAGCACATTATATTTATTTGTAACTTTGGAACAGCTTTTCAGCCACGGTTCATAGAAAATTAGGGACCACTATTATTTTCATTTATCCCATGGAATATGCGTATCTAGGATGATTCCAGATGCTTAAGAGATCAATCAGTTTATTAAATGTATGCCTAGTACAGAAAGGAATTCTTTCATGAAAACTCAGTTGAGAAGGTCTGCTTTGAAACCAGATTAAATCCAACTTGAGCACTCATCTTCAAAAATCAAAGAGAAATCTAATGTCAGCTACTTTGACCTGTCTTTAGTTCTATACAAGGGACCTGTTTGGAGGCAATAGGGTTTACCAGATGTGGTCACTGCAGCCACATTTTTCCTTGCAGTCATGTAATATTGCTATTAAAAAATCTGACAGTGATGCTCCATCTGAAGTGTTTTTTTTGTTTTGTTTTGGCTTTTATTATATTAAGAACACAACATGAAATGCACTCAAATTTTTAAGTGTGCAATATTGTATTGTTAACTATAGGAACAAAGTTATATAAATCTCTACAACTTAACCATCTTGTATATCTGAAACTTCATACGGATTGAATAGCTATTTCCCATGTCCTTCTCCCTGCAGTCTCTAGCAGCCATCATTTGACTATGTTTCTATGAATTTGACTATTTTAGATATCTCATATAAGTCAATCATGCAGTATTTGTCCTTTCGTGACAAATAACCCAATTTAAAAATATATAAAAAACTTGAATAGCCATTACTTCAAAAAATGTTTATAAATGGCCAACAGGTATTTGAAAAGATGTTCAATGTGACTAATAATCAGATAACCAAAAATCTAAACCACAGTGAGATGTCACTTCATACCTGTTAGGATAGTTGTTATAAGCCAAAAAAGAGGAAGTTCTGACAAGGATGTGGAGAAATGAAACACTTGTACACTGTTAATGGGATTGTAAAATGTAGCCATGATGAAAAGCAGTATGGAGATTTCTCAAAACATTAAACATAGAACCATTACATAATCTAGCAACCTTATCTCTTATCAAAAAAAATGAAATCACAATCTCAAAGAAATGTCTGCATTTCTGTGTTAATTGCAGCGTTATTCACAAGGCCACGATATGGGAACAACCTGAATGTCTACTGATGAATGAATAGATGAAGATAATGTGGTAGCTACATACAATGAAATATTACTCAGACTTAAAAAAAGAAGAAAACCTGGCAACTTGTTACAACACAGATAAACCTGGAGGAAGTAGAATAAGTTACTGAAGTGGGTTTTATTTCCTGACTTTTCACCTTAGCCAGTGGGCTGTGCTAGTTTACGTGCTTCCACTTGCCATGTTCAGCTACAAGTGACCTTTTCTATCTTAAAAGGTCATAAACCTTGCTAATTATTCACCAAAGGAACATCCGATTTATCTCTTTAAAAGTACTACCATCTCCTTAGAAGTTCTCCATTCCATGAACCCGTGATGCACAATCTGAAACCACGTCCCTTTCATACTAAAGGAGAGTCAAGTTTATTTTTCTCGTTCATCAAAAAGCCTCATTTCCTTCCTCACCTACAACAACTTGGTGGTTTTATTCCCTCCATGGTCCTACACCCTGAAATCCATGAGACCTATTTAGAAACTATCTTTAGGGTGACTCACTAGATATTCACGGTTTATCCCTTCTGTCTCTGAATCATTAATAAAAAAAAGTTTACTCCCATTGTGGGGCATTAAAGAGTTTCAATTTGAGTAAATGCATCCTAAGGGGTAGGCGCTCCATTTTATGCCTTACGTGGTTTTGCACACAGCGAAAATGTCCAAACATTTGGTGTTGAATAAATACATAAGTCACTGTAAAACACACTCAATGATATCTGAAATAGACTTCAGAGCTGAACTATTCTTTTAATCCACCATTCTGGCCCCAGGGATTTTGGGAATTACCACATTGAAAGCAGCTTGTGTTTCACTTTAACTCAGAATGCTGCCTGATCTCTCTGATTCTGGCTTCATCCGCTAACACCAAACACACTGCTCACTGTTTAATCATTGTTTTCACTTCTCTCCTTATTTGTAAAGCTTAGTTCCATTTTGCATGCTATTATTTATCACAGTTTAGAGAACTCTTCTGGTATCCAAGGTTTCCCTAGGTAAGCATCTTTTCTGGTTTGACTAATTCTTGGGACCATTTCTTTCTGGCATTTGTTTCTTAGACAGTTACATTTCCAGATGTATTCTAAACTTTGAAATGTTAACACTCAATAATAGGGACTCTACTTATTCACCCCTGTATTATCAGCATCCAGCTTAGTGCCTGACACAAATATATTTATTTTGCTTGCATTTAATAGTAACAAAGCTTTCCCCCATCTCCCCAGGCTGTGATTTGATTTTTTAGTTTTAATACATTTTATTTTTAAATAACTAATTCAACCTAATTTAGGATAAAGTAAATAATCTGAAAGATGTTCCTGATCCAAAGTACAGAAAATTTTCAATCTATCAGTGTCAAGAGTAAGGCAACACTAAGATGTTGCACAGCAACAAAAGAACGCAAGTCCCCATCTCTTTCAAAGCAGCTCTGGTTCACAGAATTGCCTTCTGGCAGAGTTAAAGCAAATTGCATCTGTTACCCATGTTGCGTTCTTGGTTATTTCACCTGATTTCCATGACTACTGATCTCCAGTTTCCACTTACGGTGCATTAGTCAGCTTGGGCTGCCGTAACAAAACAATAGCATAAATGGGGTGGCTTAAACAACAAAAATGTATTTTTTCACAGTTCTGGAGGCTTGGAAGCTCATGATCATTTGCTGGCTGATTCAGTCTCTGATGAAGTCCTTCTTACTGGCCTGCAGACTATCATCTTCCTGCTGTGTCCTTACACAGCAAAAAAGAGAGATCTTTCTTTTTTTATAGGATCAAGGCTCCACTCTTATGACTTTATTTAAGCTTAATAACCTTTTTAAAAGTCCTATCTCCATTATAGACACCTGGGGTATTAAGACTTCAATATATGAATTACGGAGGGACACAATTCAATCCAAAGCACTTGGTTACTTTTCTGACACATGCCTCACACAACTAGTGCAACTTTTCAGTGAACCACAAGTTCTCAATATGAGCTGCTCTCAACAATCTTCCATTTTGAATACAAAAGTTAACCTGAGGCTTTTTTCACTCATGTTTCTCTAGTTCCCAACATGGCATGACCAGACTTTGATTCTTCTAATTGCTATGTCGAATTGGGCATGACAGTTAAGGGAAGATGCATAGTCTAACCACAGGGATTCCTATGTCTAAAGAGGTAGAATCACACTGTGGAATACAGGCTATATCCCGACTCCGACGCTTTGCTAAACAAAAGTTAGAGAAACTAAACTATTTCGTTTCATCTCTTACTAAGTTGAAGGTGGGTGTGAGGGAGAAGAAATGTTTATAAAGTATATTTGAATTTAGAGAAATGCTATATGTGCTGAGTGGAGCCAATTATTACAACTGTGATTTTGAGGCATACCAGATTTTGAGAAACTATCTTTAATGAGAGAGACAACTAATACACAGAGAAAACAGGAGCATCTAAGAAATAAAGACATTGTTCTTTATAGTGTAGACATTGGATATGGTAAAAGTTAAATTGGGAAGAAGATATATATATATTCCATCAAATAGAAAGCATCATTTCAGGAGTTATCACAAGTTATTAAATTGTAGGAGATGATTAGTTTATTTTGTTCCAAACCATGTCATGTAGAAATCTGAAACTCTTCTTTTAGTGTTGACACCTTGGTTGGAGAAATTTTATGCTCCATAGTAATGACTTACGTATTAAAAATAAAGTGTTTGAGAAGATGCTACTGCTATTGATCCAAAGTAGTGGAATATATTTAACATGAGTTTAAATATACTTAACATAAGATTATGACATATATGTAGAAATGAATACATATAATTGTACTAAAATTTAAGAAAAATCACCAATAAAATGCCTGAAAAGGAGTTATGTTGTTTTAAAAAATTTCATTGTGATATATTTGACAATTAGAAATTGTACATATTTAAATTTTAGAATTTGATGATTTGCTACACATATATATTTTGAAACTATTACCACAATCAAATTAATTAACATATCCATCACTTAAGATTATTGCTTTTTTAATTTTTTTGGTAAGCACACTAGAGATTTACCGTCAAAGGAAATTTCAAGTGTATAATATGGTATTGTTAACTATCAATATATTATTTTACATTAGCTCTCCAGGACTTAATAATTTTGCATAACTGAAACTTTTTACTCCTTGACCAAGAACTCCATACTTCCTACATGCCTACTTTCTGCTTTTTAAGGGTTGAATAGCATTCCAGTGTGTGCGTGTGTGTGTGTGTGTGTGTAAAACTGTTTTTATCCACTTATCTGTTGAGAGACACTTCTTGGCTGTTGTGAATAATTCTGAAAGAAGGAGAGTGCAGAGATCATTTTGAGATCCTCATTTCATTTCCGTTGGACATATATCTATAAGTGAAGTTGCAGAATCAAAAGATAGTTCTATTTTTAATTTTTTGAAGAAATGTTATTCCAATGTTCTATTGGTTGTGATAATTTACATTCCCAGAAAAAGTGGAGAAGGGTTCCCTTTTCTCCACACCCTTGCCAATACTTACCTTTCATCTTTCTGATGAAATAAAATGCCATGTAACAGATTTTAGAGGGAAAATTCTTATTTTTTCCCCATTAATTACGCTAGTTGTGG